>NC_034010.1:29108544-29166406 GCF_000346465.2 Prunus persica
TTGCAACAGACTGTCAAACAGAGAGAGGGAAAAATATGTATCAAACAATATTTATTAGAAGATATTCAAATTACAATTCATGTATCAAACTATCAATGAGAAGATATTAGAGTCCTCTGACCGATTGCAGCCGGCAAGGGTTCTCTACAATCACATAATGTTCTACCATTGCAGTCAACATTCACAGTCCTTCCTTTAGTTTCTATCAGAAACTTGAATGCTTTAAGAAGTACCAAGTGTGGGGCAAAATCTTGATATTAGTGGTTGGAGGCTCACAAGTCACCAATAATCTCCACAAGAACACATACCATCCTTGAAGTGGTGGAACCGATTAGTATCCCTGATAACAATTTCCCGTTCGGCTATTTTAGAGATGAGCTTAATAGCAATATGGCAATCTCCACAAACACGAAGATTCTTGGTAATTCTGATTGCCGTCCCGGGGTCTGTATTCAGAATGGCAAAGACAATTGCCAACTTCTCACTGTGAACTGCAAGATGGCATTCCTTCTCCTCCTCCTCGACATCATGAAGAGCCGAATCAGTCTCAGGAACATAACCTAACTCCTTCATTTTCCCTACCAAAACATCTAATTCTTCATATATCTCTTTAGACTCAGGATGTGATCTGTCACCAGCAAGAAAAGTGTGAACCTGATCTTTGAGCTCAACATTGCTAACACCGGGTATTTTCTTGATTCCTCTGCTCTTCATTATTGATCGCACAGTTGTGACATCTTGCCATCTACCAGCTTTTGCATAAATGTTTGATAACAGGACATAATAGCCAGACTGCTCTGGAGCCAATTGGAAAAGGCGATCAGCGGCTAGAAGTCCAACATTCATGTTAGAGTATACCCGGCAAGCACTAAGCAGAGCACCCCACACTCTTTCATTAGGCTCCAGAGACATCTGTTTGACAAAACTATATGCCTCATCCACTCTCCCAGCACGCCCTAAAAGATCTACCATGCAAGCGAAGTGTTCTATCCTAGGCTCTATCCTGCACTCCTTGGTCATCAAGTTAAAGTAATACTGCCCCTCTTCTAACAATCCAGCATGGCTGCAAGCCGCCATAACTGATACAAATGCAATTGAATCAGGACTCACGCCTGAGTCTTGCATTTTCCGAAAAAGTGCCACAGCATCATGACCTTGTCCACACCTGCCATATGCAGACATCATGGAAGTCCACGATACAACATCCTGAAATTTCATCGCATCAAACACTTCTCTTGCATCTTGTAAACATCCGCACTTTGCATACATGTCAATCAATGCATTCTCTAATAACAAATTTGGCCTAAGTCTCTTTCTCTCAACATATTCATGAATTCGCTTCCCTAACAACAGAGCTGAAAGATCCCCACAAGCAGGAAGAACACTGGCAATTGTGACTGCATCAGGTTCTATCCCACTCACCTCCAACTGTAAGAAAAGATCAACTGCTTCACCAGGCATTGAATTATTCACATACACTGCTATCATCACATTCCACGAAACCAAACTCTTTTTAACCAATTTCATAAACATCTCCTTAACATACAAAACATTGTCAGCTGAAGTATTAGTCACGGCCTGGAATAGGCTAGCCATGGTGCCAGCATCTGGTTTAAGCTTGAATGCCTCCATTTCCCTACAAACTTCTAATGCATCATTAAACCGTCCATTTTGCGCATACCCAGCAACCATAGAATTACAAGAAATCACATCTCTGCAAGGCATCTGATCAAGAACGCTCCGAGCTTCCACTAAACAACGGCATTTTCCATACATAGCAATCAGACCATTTCCAATAAATAAATTCATGTCAAGGCCAACTTTCACAACAGCGCCATGAATTTGCAACCCGACCCACAAATTATCTGACCCAGAACATGCCTTTAGGACACAAGGGTATGTATAATTATCAGGGTCAAAACCATTGTGAGACATAGTTTTGTAAACAAGAAGAGCATCGTGGTACAAATGGTTGTTTACATAGCTCCTGATCATGACATTAAAGAACACGACATTCTTCTCAGGAATTCTATCGAATAGGTGGCGTGTGATTCTTGGTTCTCCGCAGGCAGCATAAGCTCTCATGAGTTTGATACCTAGTGATGCGTCCGAGCGGAGACGTTGATCGACAACGATGCTTGAATGGAGTTCCTTCAACGTTCTGATATCTGGGTCTTGGTCCAATATTTTACCAAAGACTTGAGCTGCAAGAGCTGGGTCCCGAGGGGCAGCTTCGGCTTTTCTGATCGATGATGTCAAGGCTTGTAGTTGTTTGGCAGTTGAAAATTGGCGGGAAATGGGAGTGACGACTTTCATGAATTGGAGTGTGGTGTTTGTGAAGATGGGTTTAGTTTAGTTTAGTTTAGACTCGCATGTTGAAGACTCTGTCTGAACCCCTCCCCCAACATAAAGGAACACTAAGCAGAAAAAAAAAAAAATCACATATTTTTTATTAATTTTTATGCAGTTCAAATTCAGAAATGTATAGAGCTGAGCAAATGAAATATGCGCTCAGTGATAACCAACGGCACTTTCATCTTGCATGTCGCTAAAAGAATAAAAGAACCATTTTACAGAAAATTGGTAATAAAATTAGAGTTAAAAAGAAAAGTTGCACTTCAATGAACTGGTTAAGTTGAGCTGCTTTTGGTTAGACTTGCATATATATGCTTCCAGTGTCTATTTGGCAAATGATCGGAGGAGAATTCACATCATTGCATTGCAGCTCCATTTCACTGGTCATCCTGAAACAATGCTTTAGAAACAGAACCACCGCATGACTCATTACCATAGTCTTTATCATCAAAGCAGCTGCCCTGTTGGCATGAACGTTTGTTTCCTGACATTGGGGTTTCACATACTCTGTCATCACAGGAACCTCTATGGTCCTTCCTTTTAAACCGCTTTCGATGAGGATTCGACTTTGGTTTCGATGCCTTCGGCTGTTTTGGGGCCCAAATTCTCTGCAAATCAGGCACCCCTCTCGTAAAAGAAGCAAATCTCCGAGCTCTCTCTCTCCTCTCTTGGGCTTCAATTAACTTGTGAGCATGCTCCTTTTGTTTAATCTCTTGGGCACTGGGTCTTGCATTATCAATTTTCGGCGGACGAAGGGGCTCATCTTCTGCTGATACTGATTCCTTGATTCCATTATTTTCATCCACTTCATCTCTCTCTGGTTTTTCTCTGTATGATTGATTGCTATCCTCACTGTTGAGTAAATTATTAGGGGGTTCCTCATCAGCAAACAGCAACAAATCCATTTTTGTATAGATTCTGTGAACCACATCTTCAAGTGTCTCACAGTACCTGAAAATTTGGGAATTCAAAGATTAGTCCATCCACTTAACCTTCCTTCAAACACAAATGCAGCGCCTGCACATGTACTTGTGGAAAACTAATGACAGAGGAATGGATTATGTAAGTTCCATCACCTCAACGATCATACTGTAGACTAATATGTTATTGCAAAAGCTGTATACGTATTCCACACTCATTCAGAGAAACATAGGTAAGATGTGCATAACTGGCCTATATCTCGCAAATCTACACTAACAAGGAAATACACTTAATTCATCTAGAATAATAAAGAAAGCTTCTTTCCTTAAATCTTGCATAATTGCACAGGTACATAAGACAGCATTTGTTAGATGAGTAATAATATCCCACAGGAAAGTGGAACAGTGCACCGGAAATGTGTATTTGTTGAGATATGAACAATAGATTGGATGTAGTGTGCTCTGGCCTTTAAGACAAAGCCATGAAGTCTCAAAAAAGCATTCATCCACTATTGAGTTTTCAACATCCATTATAGATGGTAAAGATTACAATTCATGGTTAGGAGTTTTCAACTCTGGTACAAACTCATTACCTGCTTTTTATGATATTTTCAACGTAATCATCTATGCTCCAGTTACCAAAGAAGCCTCCATCCAGATGACACCGAATTTTCTCCAAAAATGAGCAAATATGTTTTACAAACTTCTGTTTCATAGACTCTGCAATAGTTGCACCAACCTCTGACTGTAGTATCTCCATCCGGAAAAATATCTGCAATTCATATCTAGTACGCGTGAAGGAAAAGTGAACATAAGTAGAGACAAATTTTCACAATAGTTGAGATATAACTGGATTAATGCATAATACAAAAATTAGTTAAGTGATAAATAAGAAAGGATACTCTCGAACTATTTTTCCTGAAGTAAGTCCTTCAGATTCTGAACCAGATGCTTTAAAAGATAGACCACTGCTTTTGTGCCTTGCATTGATATCCTTGGGATCTCTCAGTAAAAGTTTTAACACCTCAGCAGCAACCAAATAATCAGTATCACCAGATTTTAGAAGAGGAGTTCGACTCTCTGAAAGGGGTTCTTTGTCACACTTTTGCTTTAACCAAAATATGGATGAATTCACAAGCCGATATGCCAAAGCCCCCAAGTCCACTGCTTCATATTCAAGTCCTTGTTGGATCTTATTGGATAGATTACTGAAAAAGTCTTCCGAGGTTTCTGATCTAAATTCCAGAGCAGCTTCATTCTGTATTCCGCAAGCCACAGTTAAAGAATTTTCTCCAACTGAAGCAGATGAAGGAATTGGCTGTTCACTTTCTTGGTGCAAGTTATCCAACCTATTGTTCATCTCTTTTTTATTGGACTGGAATGTCTGGGATTGTTTCTCCATTATGAGGCTAGACTTTTTAATCTGTTTCATCCAGCATTTCAGAAATCTCATCTTTTTTGAGTTATTACATTCCCTGACAAAGTAAACCTCTTCCAAACCTAGCTCTGTGTGTTCAAATGCTGCCTTACAGAAGGCACTCCATGTGAGGTCTTGTAGCAAATTTGATTTTCTTTTGTTATTCCACTTCCTTCCATTCTTGCCTGCAGAATGCTTATTAGATGGTGAAGGCTCAGTTTGATTCAAATCAGCATTCGGTTTGCAAATCTCATTGTTCATCTTTGGACTTAATTGGTCCACATTTCCTCCACCATTATCATACACTTTTTCCTGAGGGTGAAATCCTTCATCCACAATAAACAGCAGAGCCGAAGAAACTGTGAAAGGCTTAAGGATTCCCGTATATGATACACCACTGTCATTTGAAAGAGACACTAATGCTCCCTGACCATACCTATATAAGAAACTCAAGAGAATCTCCCAAATCGGTGCCGATTTTCTCTGCACAATCTCACCCAAGTCCATTTGTAGCATCTCAAGAACCTTATCTGCAAAAAGATTGACAGAACTTTCTTTTCCATCTTTACCAAGTTTTTCCGAAACTTCACTTACAAGAAGAGGATCAGATAAGTGCCCCTTGATTTTCAAAAACTCATTGTACTTTTGCAAAGCCTTAACCTGGAATTTTGTCACACCACTGCCAAAATTTTCCCAGAACATTTTCTTCAGTTCATCACCTCTTGGTTGTGAATTCATGATTTCCAGGGAAAAGAAAACATCGTCTGCTGTATTTCTAGGAAACATCTTCAAATCAACCAATTTAAGATCACAAAACTTGCATTCCAAAGGCTTCCCGATAACATCCAATATCTCGAGACTCAAATGCGTGTAGACTTTCTCATGACAATCATTACAACCAAAAAACTTCGGTGATATCCCAATCTCTGGATAAATCAATCCAAAGGGAACAAGAGCAGAACCAAGAACAATTGAATCCGTCGAACAACATCCCCATCCCAAACTCCTAATCCCACTCATGAGAAACCCAAATCGCATCCTATCCTCATCATTCCCAACCTTATCCTGACCACATTCTAATTTGTACCTGACATCAACCCAACCACATTGAATATCTCGACTGACAAATGCATTATTTATATTCTCAAATAAACCGCGAAATCTCTTGCAAAACACATTCACATTTTCCAAAGACTCATCATCCACTCCCACATTCAGGAATTCTGACAAACAGTTTACAGACATACAAAGGGGCGAAAACAGAACAACTAGATTAGACCTCACAGCAACAGAATCACAATTTGAAAACATACCCGTGGCTGAATCACAGATCACGGGGTCCCAGGCATAGTCATGCACAAGCTGGCGCAAGGAGGCGGCGAGGCACGAAGCCCGGGGCGTAGAGGAATTAGGCAATGATGGGTCTTGGTGAAATGCGGGGAGGGAATTGAGGGCTTGGGAGAGGGAAACTAAAGTGGGGGTAGGGAGATGAAAAGAGAGGGAGAGAGAAGTGGGGAGCTTGGAGGAGGAGAGCAGTGGAGAGAGAGATGAAAAGAAGAGTCTGAAGGCAAAGAGAGAAGAGGAGAGTGGAGGGAAGGAGAGAAGGGTTTTAATGGAGGAGAGGAGAGAGGTCAGAAATGGAGTTGGGTCTTGGATATCGAGCAGTGGGTTTAGGTCTACGAGGAGCACTATGCGCTGCGTTTGGCTGTAGTCGGTGATTGGGTCACCGGAGTTTGGATCAGATGCCATCGAATTTTTTTTGACACACAGAGAAAGAGACGGACTTTGGCTACAGAGAACAAGAAGGTGAGAATGAGGAATTAAGGGAGAGGCGGAAGCGAAAATACGACGTCGTTTCCAGAGAAAAACGACGGCGCAGAAGACGCTTGGGCGGGAAACCAAAATTTGGCGGCAATACCACAGCCCACTTGGCTGAGTTGGGCCAATCGGCCCATCTCAATTCTCTTTTTTCTTTTTCTTTCTTTTTCAGTTGAAAAAAAGGGGTAGCATCTTATTGTTGTGTTGTGCTGCTCTATCCTTCCCCAAACTCAAAGATGGAAGAATATAATGAGCTTGGTGTGCTCTGTTTCAAACTCTCTCTTCAAACCTGAAAGCTGCAAACTTCTCCCTAAAATTCTCAAGTCTAAATTGGGTATTAATTAAAATCATGTACACTATTTCTGTTTCTCAGTTCATCATCTTCTCTTCTATGCCTTCCTCAATTTTTCCAAGATACCCAACTCCTTATCCTTCACTTTTACCAAAAATAACCCCATATCCCCTCACCCACTCTTCAAGAAAGCTCTCAGTCCCAGTATTTTCAAAGCCCTCTGAGGCAGAAGAAGAGCTCTCAGCCCCGGAGGACGAGTGGCTGAAGAGGCTACCGGACAAGAAGAAGCCTCTGTACTCTCACAGCCTCCCTTGCATTGAGGCCTGGCTTAGGAACTTGGGGTTTTACCAGAGCAAAGAGGACCGGGCCGTTTGGCTGGTTGAGAAGCCAGAGTGGCAGGCCCAGCTCTCACTCGACGTCACCGATCTCTATGTAAGGTTGGTTTTCTGTTTTCTCAGCCGGGTTTCTGCTATTTTGTGTTTTTGAGATTGGCTGTGTTCGTGCAAATGTGTTTTAGTTCGAGTATTGGAGCTTGATTGGTTGGTGGTGTAGTTAGGGTTTTAGAGGTAATTTTCTAGAAAACAGTTCATGAATTTAATGAGATTCAAAAGAAATTTATACACTTTACACTTTGTTTTGTTGTGATTTCTCGCCTGGTTGTTGGGCATGGGTCAAATTGAGTTATACGTATTCTATGTTGGAGGTTAAGTGCTTACACTATTAATGATGCAAGAGACAATTGAATTGGATATTGAATTTTCACTGAAGGAATAGTATACATGGTGAATTTTTGCGGTGAGACTAGTCTACTCTCAAATGGTGTAAATGCTACCTAAAGTAGAAACTTGTTTTGGAACAAAAAATTTGGTTCAGCGCGACTGGGATTGCAGGCAATAGTGTCTATTCTCAGAAATTTGGGGAAGGTGTCAACTTGTGGTTACAAGGCTCCCCTGAAACTATAGAATGGAAATGGTATGACTCTTGTGCTATAAATGGTAGGAGAGTTTAGGATTGGATATGCTGCTAAGTCTCCTTATCGCATCCAAAGGTTCTTGAATAGTCAATTGACTTGATGCCATGGGATAGTTATACAGGATAGGAAATGGTGGAGATGGTTGAAAGTGGGAAGCTTGAGGTTGTGGGAAGAGATGGAGGTGAAAACGGGGTAGACGAATCGCTGAATACTTGGAAGTGTTCATATTACCCTGCACCGGCTCTAGGTTTTCCCATTCACGTGGCTCTGTATCCTCCTTTCTTTTCTTCTTGATGATGCTCTATTTTTTTTTCTAAACATTTTTGTTATATCAAATGTTACCGCTGTTGGATACTGCACTGGTGATTCAGGTATCTAAAGACCGGACCGGGTAATCTTGAAAAGGATGTGGAGAGGAGATTTAGTTATGCACTGAGCAGAGAGGACATCGAGAATGCAGTGCTTGGAGGACCTTGAGCACAACAGAGATTGCTCCTGCTGGCCTGGTTGTTTGCTCTTCTGAATTTATTGAGCTCCCTGAAGCACTGATTGCTTCATTGGTTGATGGACTTGTGTGAATAGGTTACTTTCTATTCTTATGAAAGTACCTATCAGCCTATCCATACGAGAACTTTGAGATGAATAATGGGCTATTTGTTAGTTGTAACTTAAACTAGTTGTGTGATAAGAGCCTTTGTGATCAGAAGAATCATTATTTTAGGTTAGAGCGAGGGAGGTGCTTAGTGGTGCAAATGCTGTAGACAATTTTCAAATTGAATGTATACCTTCGTTTGGTAATAAAATTGAATGTGTACTTCTCTTTTATTTATCCTGGATTTTATTTGCCTTCTCTTGAGTTTCACATCTCCTGCAAGAAATGACTCTGTTCTCCACTAAGTAGCCGATTATTTTTTCATTGCCTTACGGCCAGGATTCAGCTACACAACCTATAACATGATCTCCCAATCCTCATCTCCTCCCCCCACTGTGCACTTCTCCAAGCTAGCAATTATTGTAATAGTTTGCATCAATCCTGCTTTTCATCATGTTTCATTCATCTCTCTGCTACCCCATCGTTACACTCAATGTGATTCTGCAGATTGGAGATGAGACCAGTATTCCTTGACAAGCTGCCAAAATACCGAGCCTTCCCTTTTCATTAACTTCATTGGCTCATCATACTCCACTATTTGTCCTGAAATGGATAAAAGCATTCCCTACAGTTTTTTCTGGTATTTCTTGAACAATTATGATTTAATAAAACAGGCGTATATTCTCTGCTTGGGTGAGAAGGATATTGAAAAGAGAGGATATCCCAGGAAAGAAAACAGAGGATATAGAGAAAGTGAAGCTCACCGTCACTAATGGGAAGAACCATTGTGCAATCCATCACAGTCGGTATCCTGTGAGCTACCGTAATCACGGTACAATCTGCAAACTCGGTCCGTATAGTTTTCTGTAGAATCATATCAGTGGCGTTGTCAATTGATGATGTTGCTTCATCAAGCACAAGTACCCGACTTCTCCTCAAAAGAGCACGCCCCAAATAGAACAATTGCCTTTGTCCCATGCTCCAATTTGATCCATCATCTACAAATGCAAAACAGGTCAATCCGTCGTTGCTGCTGATCACAATTAACAGGAAAAATTGCACATCACACACTGATATATCAAAACTTACCTGAGGAGTCTAAGCCGCCCTTCTCCTGAACAGCATCTCGAAGCTGACACTTCCCAAGAACCTTCATAATGTACAGATAACTCTTTGCTTAGTTCAAATTTGCAACCATACTTTCAACATTCAAAACCAAATATTACAGAAAACAAGCATCATAGGACTTGACTAGTACCTCCCATATTTCCTGGTCTGAATGTTGGGATAAGGGATCCAAATTGTATCTCACAGTCCCATTGAAGAGAGTAGGATCTTGAGGTATTATTCCAAAACGTGACCTCAGATCATGAAGTCCGATTGTAGAGATGTCAATGCCATCAACTATAATCTTCCCCCCAGCTGGCTCCACCAGACGAAACAGAGCACCAATGAGAGTCGACTTCCATCGACCAACAATACCAATCTTGTGTCCTCCTTCAAAAATGCAACTGATCCCACGAAGAACAAGTGGTGTTCTGTCCTATATCTTATCTGTTTTGATATCAAAATTATCAGTAACCTTCTTTAATACTAGCCGTAGTCAGTTTTAACACTACAGCAACCAATGTATACCTGCAAATTTTGTATCTCCACTTTACCTACGTCCGGCCAATTGGCTTGGGGACGGTTTCCTTCTACTATTTCAGGGGCTTCACTCGGTATATGTGTGTATTGATTTAGTCTTTCAACGGAAATGATGTAATTTGCTATAGTGCACTGGTTCTGAATTGAATACATCAAGGAAATGTTCAACGAAAGACCATAAGAAAGTGCCATTCCAATGAATCCTGCAGTATCATAGTATTAGTAATTGGTATAAGCCCATAAGAGATGACTAAATTACTAGAAGATAGCAACAACAACAGGAGAATTTTAAAAAGCTTACCAGAGCTAAATGTTCCAGGAGGAAGCAAACTCATGCAGAGTGCTGCAGAAGCAAGAACTGCTGCGCTAATTATTTCTAACCGTTGGATAAACCATTCATTTGCCGAAAAACTGTGAAAAAAAGGACTTGCATTCATGTCAATGATGTCAAAATTCTTCGCCAAGAACCGCTCTTCTTCATTGAAAGCTCCTATTGTAATGGCTCCTGAAACAGACTCCACTAGATGGTTTGCTACAAAGGACTTAGTTGTCCCATTGATCCGCATCAACTCTTTTGCAGTGGAAAAGTAATATTTCTGAAAATAAGAAATGTTGTATCATCACTACTCATAACATGCAGAAAACATCTGCTAGCCGGTTAAAGGAATATAGCTTTGGCTTAGCATTACCTGTAGGCGAATTGCCAGATAGAACATTGGTATGCAGACCAAGAGAACTTGCCAGGTAACAACAGCAAGTACTATGAGATTGGAAGAAGCATTGATGGCAGCCCCACAAGCAAAGACTAAGTTGAATGGAATATCGAGATCTACGATACTCAGATCAGGTGAAACCTATACGAGAAAAGGCGTCCGTAAAAGTATTAGTTCCTTGAATTCCTCCTAACATATAACCAAACTTTCTGTTTGAAAATGCCTACCCAACAAAGTATCCTTCCCAGAGGTGTTGAGTCATAAAAAGACGTAGGTGCACGGAAAAGGGAGTTTAGTAGCTGTGAGAATAAAGACTTTGATGCCTCAAGACCCAAAAAAACTGTTGTAAGAGACCTGAACAGTAAAACAAATGTTGCAGAAAATCCAATCAACAAGTAAACCACGATCAATCGCAAGGTGCTAACATCGGGATTATCAACATTAGTAGCCATCCAAGAGTTCTGTACTATCTGACTAATAACGAAAATGAGGTGTAAAAAAACTGCCGTTGAGAAGTACAAGAGCCCACTCTTCTGTTTCAGATACTGTATGAATGGCTTCAAACCTATGTCTCCTGTTTCTTTCTCTTCTTGTTTGATCAATTGGTCACCTTTAGATGCTCTAAGTTGCTTTTTTACATACTTCTTCTTAATCTCTCTGTATGACATTGTACTTTTGGCAGAAGAGGCATCTGCAAGCCTTTCAGAACCAGCAGTTTCTTTGTGTGCATTGACAAGGTCTTGAAATTCTTGGCTTGAAGCCAATAGATGGTGATAAGGAGCTGCATGTAGAATTTCCCCATCTAACATCAACTGTCAACAGAATATAACTTAAAGTTAATAGCTTCTGCTTGTTAAATGACTATCGAGTCTTATCGAGAGCATGATTAGTGTTTGAAAGACAATGCATAAGTAAGTAACTATAACCCTCTTAGGTTGAATGACAATGCTTTCTGGGCTGAAGGGTGCTTGGGATAGGAAATTTATAGTAAATGATTTATCTTAAGAGAAGAAAAAAAAAAGAAAAAAAAGGGGGGGGGAAATAGCATAGAATTGAAAGTAGACTAACCAAAACAGAATCAAATGCTGGCAGGAAATCAACTTGATGGGTCACAAGCAAGACTGTCTTCCCTGAAAGTGCTTCCATAACATATTCCTGCCAATGTGAAAGTTAGCTTTCACCAAAAGCCAGAAGTTAATCAACAAAGGCACTGCCTGTGTTAGGGAAAGTGTGTTTACATTGAATAAGTTTGTAGTGGTATGTGCATCAACAGCACTGAATGGATCATCCAAGAGATATATATCAGCATTCTGATAGAGAGCATGGGCAAGTTGAATACGCTGCTTTTGACCACCGCTCAGATTGACCCCTCTCTCCCCTATTTCAGTTACGTCACCATAGGGAAGTAGCTCAAGGTCTTTTACAAGTGAACATCTCTCAAGTGTCTCTCGGTATCTTTGACTAGCCATAGCAGAACCAAATAAAATGTTTTCTTGTATTGTCCCTGTCTGGATCCATGCTGTTTGAGAAACATAAGCAATCTTTCCCAAAGCTTGAATCTGAAAGTCACAACGAGAATTTTATGATGATACTTTTCTATATCTTTTTTTTTTCAAAGAAAAATAGCGACAAGATTGGCCTGACTTAAGCTGCAAGGTGATATCAGTTGAGAGAGTTCTCACAAAACTTAATTGTATTTTCTAGTTATCAAGCGAAAATAAAAATATCAAGCAACTTACATTTCCTGCAACATTTGGAACTTCTCCGAGAATTGCAGCTAGAAGGCTTGATTTGCCTGAGCCAACTTCTCCACATATAGCCACCCTTTCACCAGGCCTAATATCTAAACTTATATTTCTCAGAGTGGTTTTCGATAAATTCTCCTTCCATGAGAAACTAGCTGACTTGATAATAATAGAGTGGTTTACATTCTCCATGTTGCTCTTCCACACATAAGTAGTCTGCAGTTCTGGTGCCTCAAGGAATTTTACAATGCGTTCAAATGCAACCTTGGCTTGAATGACAACCCCAATAACCTCAGGAATATATCTAATTGGGTTCTGAACAAGGTGTAACATTATTTGCATGCAATGGAACCTTGAGAAAGTAACATGCTCCAAATGTTGCAGCAGAGACCAGAACAGGAGATGACCAAAACAGATAAGTATTATATGCTTTTCTTAACTGCACTACAGACAACCATTTCTGCTCCTCCTTCCTTAATTTCTCTATTGCATTTTTGAAATGGGTTTCCCATGCATATAGCTTCAACACCTTCATGTTCACAAGTGCCTCAGAACTAGCCTTCAGTCTTTCATCTTGGGCCACCATAAGCTTACTCTGAAACTTATGTTGCAACTTAGCAAGTGGAGCATTGCAAACCACAGTCAAAACTATCACCACCAATGATGCAAATGTAGCTAGTCCAACGGCACGGAAAAAAATTACCAATGCAAGACAGAGCTGGAGGATAGTTGTCCAAGTTTGATGGAACCAAAATGGGAATTCACCAATCCTATAAGCATCCACTGTAACATAGTTCATTATCTCACCACCTGAGTGTATCAACTTAGCAGCATTAGATAATCTCAATTGCTTCTTGTAAATGGCTGCAGTGAGCAAAGACCTAATTTTCATACCAATAAGCCTGGATTGGAAGTACCACTGCCTTTGCGATAAGGATTCTATGGTCTTTGAAAGGAAAAGTGATAAGGTTAACACATAACCTTCATATCTGAAACTTTCTTTTCCCTCAGCAACCAAAATGAAGGCATTAAGCAGCAGAGGAGCAGCAGAGAGAGTGAGTATCTTTAACAAAGCAAAGAAACCAGACAGGAAAATCTCTTTCAAGTGGCATATGATAATTGTCTTCAGTACTGAAGGTTGGGAAGAAGGTTCAATTTGTGTCTGTTTGTTCAGTTGCTCCAAGAACTTCAAGTAACAACTTTCTGCTCGATCTTCCTTGCGCAACTTGGGTATATCTTCGTTGTCTAGAGTTTTCTCCCTACCGTTTTTCATCAATGAATTTAGCCACCAAAGTGAGGCTTTACTGAAAAATCCAGCTTTGCTAAATGGGGTAACATGGTCATCTTTACTAATCTGATTGGTCTCACCATTCAGAGGCATAAAAAGGTTATTGCTATCGAGGCTTGAATAACCATCATCATATTTATAGCCCTTATGAACAGATAACAGCAGCAATGTTGCTGCTGGAAATGACAGGACATCTAAAACAGTCACCACAGAAAATTCTTTTCTGAAAATGACCAAAAACAGCAATAGAGCATAGACAATTCCAGAAAACAAGAATGCAAGGATAGACAGCAGCCTTGACGGTTGTCTTGGAAGTTGTTTTCCCCGGATGCTTATAGTTAAACCAACTAACAACCATGTGAAGCCTTGACACAAAGTAAGTAGCCACCAATTCAAAGGCAAAGCAGTATGTGTATTCCTCAGCTTCTCTTCTAAAGTCCAGATGCCCAAGAACAAGTAGACAATTCCAAGGCAGCCACTAACAATGGCAGAGACCATTTGCAAACCCGAAAAGCCTTGTAATCGGGGAGGAATGTGAACAGCTTTTGATGAGGACTCTGCATCCATCGGCACCCCAACTGTCTTGAAAGCCCTTTGAATAGTGGAAGGGCCCTGAAGAACTCTCTAATTGGAAATGAGCATTGTAGTCAAGTGCGTGTTTGCATTGCATGTCAAACTATCCTGACAGCAAATTTAAGACGAATATGATATTGTATCATTAGAATGAGCATGGTGTCATATATACTCACATAAAACTAATATTGGATCTCTAATTGGAAATGCATATATTAATAAAACTTGTCCTATATAATTAATTAATTTGTCTCATTCAATTAAATTAAGACTAATTGGACCTAGCTAGTTAGCTATGAATCATAAAATGAAAAGATATCATAATATATATATATATATGTGTGTGTGTGTGTGTGAGAATTATTTCAAGCTGATCTGTAGTTGTAGACTGAGCTGGTCTCAATTTTTTTTATTTTTCTGCCATGCATAATTAATAAAGGGTTGAGACTGAGCTGGTCTCAAATCTCAGTGATTACGAGACCATAAAGAAGGCCATTACATATGGTAATTTTACCATTACTGTTAGCCATAATGATCTAAAAGTGATTCTTTCTGCTTTTTCCCCTCTGCTATTTGTTAGATGTGAAAGAAGGAACAAGTTTATATGGAGACAAACTCTTTACAATATAATTATCAATAAGGTATTTATTCTATACAAGATAATTATAACAGGTAATAATAGTAAACACAGATAAAACTTAACAGCAGGAGATCACGTCAAGTCTGGATTAAGTTCATCAAGATAGTTGATGGCCCAGTCTAACATAATCAACTCTTGAAATAGTGCAAATTGTTTAACATCAAAGTCCCTAAAAATATTCCTAATTCATTACTCAGCCAGCAGTAAACATCATTAACTTTTTTTATATAAAGTAATTTTATAAGGGCCAATATTTTAAAATATTAAAAAAGACAACGGCCTTGAGGGTTCTCTACATAGCAAGTCATGTCCCGAGAAAATATATGACCTTTACAGGAAATTAAGATACCAAAAGCATGGTAACCGTCGATCCTGCTGACCGGTATGCAGAGTCAACGGCCTTGATTGAGTTCGGGTGAGTCGGGTAGCGTGAACCCGAACTGAACCTGCATGTCGACCCGCGGGTCGCGCATGACACGCATAGTGCCCGCTTCAAATGTTTTTTTTACCCCTTTGGTATGATCGATTAGAATCTCAAACCTCAAACCTCCTCCTCTCTGTCCATCGATCGAAAACCTCTGCAACTTCTCATCTCTCTTGATCAGAACCTATAAAACCTCTCATCTCTCTCGATCGAAACCTCTGAAAACCTCTCACCTCTACAGTTGCTGTCTCCTCTTTTCCGTCGCTGGGTAAGGATTTTGTGCTAGATTAGGGTTTCGATTGGGGTTTTTTACTAATTTTAGGGTTTTGATAGGGTTTTCTGCTAAATTGGGGTTTTGGATTTGAGTGGGTTTCTCCTAAATTAGAGGTCGGCTACATTAATTTGAGGGTTTAAGTAGGGTTTAAACAAGGTTTTTGGTTTCTGAATTTCATATTGATGGGGTTTTTTCTATTGTTGGTGCTGCTTTTGAGGTATAATTGAACTTTAATTATGTAATTAAATGTATATGTTGATTGTCTGTTAGAATTGATTGAGACTGCTAGGGTTTAGTGTTCTTTTCTGTGTTGGAATTGCTTACATGGTTTTCTGCTAGGATTGAGTTTAAATGCATGTGTTTTTTACTTGATTATATGGCTGCTGTTTTAATTAAACATGTCTAGTCTGATGGTTAGTTAGGATTTTTTATTTTTTGTTTTCTTGAATGATATATGTTTAAATGGCAGCTGCTTTAATGAAAAATGTTTAGTCTGGTGGTTGGTTAGGATTTTTTGAATGAAATATATTTTGCTTGCTGATTGATTTTGGGCTTATTAAGGCAGTTGAGGGGGCAGGTTTCATCGATTTTATCCATGAGCCTCAACCCAAATTCAAGATCCCTAATAGGGATCCTTCACATAGAGTAGACAAATTAAACATTGAGATCCGTCACATATAATTATACTAGCTATAATCTTTCTTGGTCTATTAAGGCTTTTGGGGCATGAGATTAAATTCATCCAAGCTTATGGAATATAACCCAATGTAATGTCATTAAGGTGTTTATACTCTGCTTATCAGTTTCCACTTTGACATAGTACATGTGATTGTACTTTGTTTTTGTGTTGTCTCTGAAATGGTACATAACATATTTAACACTTACGTTATTTACTCACCATCTGAAATTTGGGGTTTTCTTTAATTCTTTTGAAGATATGGAAGCTCTGGCTCTAGCTCCGGCCCCAGCTCTGGCCCCTCATGTAAGTAACTCATTGCCCATTTTATTTCAGATATTGCAAGGCTGGCCAGCAGTAGTATAACTAGACTAATATTTCTTCTTCTTCTTCTTTTTTTTATAGACTCCACATGAACCGTTGAACAATTTGATGCGTTGGCCAATAACTGAGGACCTTAGGGAGGCATTAACTAGGATAGGTTTAGGATTCTTTGAACGTTTTAAGTTCCAAATGAGGTTGGATTGTACCATGGTAAACGCTTTGCTACGACACTATGATCGTAATTTAAAGTGTTTTACCTTTAATGGTTATTCACTCTATTTTAGTTTAGTAGATGTCCTTCTCATCACCGGTATGCCGATTGACGGTAGACCGGTTATTGGCAGGATAGGGAAAACAGAAACTTTATTTTTGAATGCTTTTGGTATCGATCCTCCTCCAGCGTCTTTGGATGGAGGGAGGATTAGGCTTAGTTGGTTAAGAGAACACTATAGTAATAACCCAGTACGTCCAGATGAGGATGGGTGGGCACACTATCTTAGAGCCTATCTCATGTATGTCATTGGGTCATATATAATACCCGATGACTGCACTGGGTTAGTTTCTGCCCAGTATTTGGGGCTCTTGGACAATCTTCAGGAGGTTGGCAGCTATGCGTGGGGCGCAGCTGCATGGGCGAGCTTGTACAATTCTTTGGATCGAGGAATCGTAAACGGCTTGGCATACGCTCTCATGGTAAGTATTTGCATGATTCAATATCAAACAACACCATTCTCACTTTAACTAAACTTGGGTTTGATGTTTTAACTTCTCTACTTTCCTGATCTTCGTTTATTACTTGCCCAGGTTTTTGCTCTGGAGCATATAAAGCCACTACGCATAAAGCTGATAGGAGAGACAGTGGATCTCCCGATGGAGTGTCCATTAATGGTGCCGTGGTCCCACCTTCTCCATAAACGCTTGAATGGGAACACAGTTCCCAATTTTGGATCCTATATGGAAATTCTGGGGAACGCAACTGATGAAAATGTAAGTCTTTAAAAGACTTATTTAAATACAATTCTTATTTAAATGCAACCAAATTTTGGAGCTATAGTTCTTAATTAATTTATTTTGTATTTTCTATTGTAGTTCATACAGCAGCCTTATCAGAGGCTTAGCCATACTCTTCTAGGGGAGGGTTATGAGCGTTATGCCCTTCAGCTGGCTAAGGCATGTTCAGTCACTCTGTGCATCAATTATCACATAATCGTCCCTCACAAACCAAACAACTATGCTAGGCAATTAGGTTTTGAGAATATAGACCTAGATTCAATAGCAGAGCTTCCTGATGTGGTGGTTGAAGTAAGAAAGAAGGGGCCAAAGAAAGATTTAAATCTTGCTGACCACGGGCACTTTCCCCTGTACATTAATAGCTGGGTTGGCAGGTTTCCTTTGAGAGGGCCGCGGATAGGTAAGTGCATTCTGGTTTCTTTAATTTTTTTAATAATTCTGATTTTTTTAGCCGCACGGCTCTACATTTTCTTTTAATATTATTTTTTTAAAATTTCTGATTTTTTATTTATTTTTGTTTTCTGGTTACCTCCAGCTGGTTTAGTAGGTCCTCCATATGCTGTGGAATTGCCAGCGCATGACGTGCCTGTGCATGCCCTTCATGACGACCCACAACTGCCCCCGCATGATGAGCAACTGAAGTCCCTAAAACCTAAACCCAGGAAGAGAAGAAGGGAAGTTCTGCGACCTAGTTCTACTGCTGTCCCGTCAGCATCTCATCAGGCAGAGCCCTCCACCTTGCCTGCACCTGAACAGCTGACTTGTGTTGAGGAACCGGTTAGGCGTATATATAGTCTTGCCTTTTTTCTCATGCATCTCTCTTTTTAGACTTGCAATCATTAAGTTAGCTTAGCATGCCTTTTATTTGAATTTTGAAGTATATGAAATTTTTTTGTTCATGGATTTTGTTACAATACTTAAAAGAACATGAGGTTAATATAGTGGGATTAAATGAATTATTAGTTAAAAGATTGAGTGGCTTAGTTGATTGGAAAATGCTTTTTTGTTCATAATTCACTAGCTAAAAGAACGTAACAATAGAGTAAACCGGTTTTTAATAGATTAAATTAGTCACAACTTTGTGCATTCAAATGTGGATTAAAATGAAAATGGTCGGTGTGGTGAGACTAAACTGGGCATAGCATGCCTTTTTCTTATTTATTTCTCTTTTTAGGCTTGCGTCATTAAGTTAGCCTAGCATGCCTTTTATTTGAATTTTGAAGTATATGAAATTTTGTTGTGCATGGATTTTGTTACAACTTGTATGTAATGTATGTTGTATTTTTTTTTTTTCCTTTTTCTTTTTAGTGACATTGAATATTAATAAGGATGTAAATGTGCCAAATCATAAATGGCATACTGGGATTGTCATATAATGCTATTTTGAAATTATGTTACCCATACTGATTGTTGATGTGCCTAATCTTAATAAACAATATTTTGTTTTTATGTTAGGAGGGGTCACAAGTTGTTGACAGAGACACGTTTGAGAATGCTGATGCTGCAACATCTCCATCATGCAATCCTCCACTTCCGGCATCTCAAGATCAACAATCTGATGCAGCAACAGTAGAAGTTGCAGAAGCGGCAACACCACCAGTCTTCAATTCATCGCCTTCCATAGCTACCAACTTAGAATCTGAAAACAACCCATCATCACAGTTGCTTCAAACCCCAATTGGTTGGCCTCATGATGGCAAACTCACCCTCAACTGGGTCCAAAACCTCATGTCAGTCTTCGACTGGGCTTCTAGAAATCTTAAGCCGACTCAATTGCCAGACGTATTTCCTGTTGAGGTTTTTGATAGTTTGGTCATTTGTGCCTCCCAGATCCTCCAAAAAGAGGCCAATTGCGTCACCATTGACAACTTAGCCTCAGAATCCACAGTCGTCGTCGTCGGAGACCTTCACGGGCAGTTGCACGACCTTCTTTTCCTTCTCCGTGATGCTGGCCTTCCCTCAGAAAATCGATTCTTCGTCTTCAATGGAAATTATGTTGACAGAGGTGCTTGGGGTTTCGAAACTTTCCTAATTGTGTTAGCTTGGAAAGTGTTCATGCCAAAAAGGGTGTATCCTTTGCGTGGAAATCATGAATCAAAGTATTGCACTTCTATTTATGGTTTTGAGAAGGAAGTGTTGACAAAATATAGTGATAGAGGCAAGCATATGTATCGTAGATGTCTTGGGTGCTTTAAAAGTCTTCCTTTGGCTTCCCTCATTGGTAAACATGTGTACACTGCACATGGAGGTGTATTTCGCCACATCCCTGTGATCCCCAGGAAATCAAAGGGAATGAAGAGTCGTAGGATGGCTTTCAATCCTGAATCCAATTCATTATCTTTGGGATCTTTTGAAGAACTAAATAAGGCGAGAAGATCAGTTCTTGATCCTTCATGGGAGGGTTCCAACTTGATTCCCGGCGACGTGATGTGGTCAGATCCTTCAAGGACTCCGGGTCTTTCTTTTAATATCGAGAGAGGAATTGGTTTGACATGGGGTCCTGATTGCACTGATAATTTTCTCAAGAAATTTCAACTAAAGTTGATTATCAGATCGCATGAAGGCCCTGATGCACGAAAAAAGAGACCAAGTCTTGGTGGAATGGATGAAGGGTACACCGTCGATCACATTGTGGAGTCAGGAAAGCTGATCACTTTGTTTAGTGCTCCAGACTACCCACAATTTCAGGGGACAGAGGAGAGGTACAAAAATAAAGGGGCTTACATTATCTTGGAACCCCCTAATTTTGATGATCCTGTATTTCGTAGTTTCGAAGCAATTACTCCAAGACCAAAGGCAGATCCCTTTTACAATTTTGAAGATGTGACTGATGCTGATGAAGAGCTGGGCTTGGCATCAATGGTGACCAGTTCGTGA
The DNA here is from genome assembly GCF_000346465.2 of Prunus persica. NCBI lineage: Eukaryota > Viridiplantae > Streptophyta > Magnoliopsida > Rosales > Rosaceae > Prunus > Prunus persica. Next base: position 29,129,104 of record NC_034010.1, read on the forward strand.
AGGTACATTATCACCTCTATACTTTTTAAATATATATATTTGTATAATATGTTTCCTTTGGAGTATATGTACCATTTCTTTTCTCTTCAATTGTTTTTAGTTTTTATATTGCTCTGGTTAAAAAAGATAATTTATCAACAGAATGTGACTGTGAAATGAAAAATAAATATATTGCTGTACCAAAAAAACTAGGCTCTGTATTGATGCCGTAATCATTGGAAGTTTGATTTTACACATCTAACCTAGAAACAGTGGCTTTCTAAAAAAGAATTATTAATAATAATAATAAAAGAAACAATGGAAATAGGTTACTATTAACCAGAGTAGTTAAGAATACAATCATCTGAAATTATACTAGCAGTGTGAGTGGCAATTGGGAAATGTGTGAACTTATTGGGATAATTTTGAAGTTCCTTAAGATGTCAGGTAAATGGATTATATGGACCATGTGGGTATAATTTGAAAGGGATGCAATTGGAGATGCGATATTACCTATAATCTGTTTGTGACATTTAAATTCTTATAGAGCAACCGTGAATGTGGTTTATCATAGCAAGATGAACTAGTTTCAATTTTTTATAATTCTTCAATGTCAATCATGTGAGGTGCGTTGTGCTCTGCTTTCAATATTAACCACTTATTACACGTTGAACAGGTTGAACTTGCTCACAAGTTTGAAGGACAGGAGCATTTTAAGAATGATGAACACCCACAGTTTTCGTTGATCCAGGCAGGGAAAAAGGAAGAAGAAAGAATCTTTTATTTCCTGGATCTTATTATTAGTATCACAACTTTTATTTCTTTTAATACATGCACAATTTTATGAATTTCAGAGGGAAGTTACAGCATGACCTTGGATGCTAAGCCTTGTCTGTTGACGAGAGGAAACAAATATTAAAACTGGTTTTGTAGGTGAATCGGTGCCTTTTGCAGCATATGCTGGTTTATTATTAGTTCACACTTCTTATTTCTGTTAATACATGCACAATTTTATGAATTTCGGAGGAAGTTACAGTATGACCTTGGATGCTAAGCCTTAGTCTGTTGACGAGAGGAAACAAATATCAAAACTGGTTTTGTCGGTGAACAGTATTGCAGCATATGCTGGCTTATTCATGCTATTCTTCATCCTTGGGAAATATTATTTTCCAGGGTATCGCTGTTCATAAACTGACATATTACTGCTATGAAAGTGTATAGCTCCACTTTCATCGACCTTCATCTCAACATCAACAAGGAGACACAGCTCCACATGTAATGCATAATTTGTGTTGCCACACATCCAATTTTACATACCTTTGTATATCCAGTGGCAACAGGTGTATGTACTATTGAGAAAAGATCAATTACACAGGACTAAGTGTCCAGTGAGATCCAGTGAGATCCAAATTTAACAGCTAATATTAATGCAAATGATTGCCGACCGTGATGAGAAAAAACAACCGACGGGATCTGAAAAATATAGTACTCGATACATATCACCATCATCTTTACTTTACACAGGACTAAGGTTGCTGCATGCCGACTGATAATGTGGACGATTTTATCAATTTTAATACCCCACCCAAATGTCATCACCCACCGAATCTTATAATAACTCTGTTTTGGCCTTTGCCTCCTTACTTTTCATGCTTTTCACTTTTTTTTTTCTTCTTTTTCACACACACACCCTGGCACAGCATAGAACACGATCTCCCAATCCTCGCATTGGCACTTCTTCGGACTAGCAGTTCCTGTAATGATTTACAACAGTCATGGCCGAAAAGCCAATACTGCTATATATATTCAATGGGATTCTGCAGACTGGATATGAGACCAGTATTCCTTGACAAGCTGCCCAAATAGTGAGCCTTCTCTTTTCATTAACTTCATTGGCTCATCATACTCCACTAGTTGTCCTGAAATAGACGAAACCATTTTCATTCAATGTTTCTCCGATATTTTTCCAACGATTATGATCGAACAAAACAACTGATATCTAGATGTGCATTTAACTAATGAAACTCACCATCACTAATGGCAAGAACCATTGTGCAATCCATCACAGTCGGTATCCTGTGAGCTACCGTAATCACGGTACAATCTGCAAATTCAGTCCGTATAGTTTTCTGTAGAATCATATCGGTGGCATTGTCGATCGATGCGGTTGCTTCATCAAGCACCAGTACCCGACTTCTCCTCAAAAGAGCACGCCCCAAACAGAACAATTGCCTTTGTCCCATGCTCCAGTTTGATCCATCATCTACAACTGCAAATCAGGTCATCAGTTGCTATCGCTGATCACAATTAACAGGGAAAAATTGCACATCACACACTGATATATCAAAACTTACCTAAGGAGTCTAAGCCACCTTTCTCCTGAACAGCATCTCGAAGCTGACACTTCCCAAGAACCTTCATAATGTACAGATAACTCTTTGCTTAGAGAAATTTGCAACCATACTTTCAACATTCAAAACCGAATATTACAGAAAACAAGCATTATAGGACTTGACTAGTACCTCCCATATTTCCTGGTCTGAATGTTGGGATAAGGGATCCAAATTGTATCTCACAGTCCCATTGAAGAGAGTAGGATCTTGAGGTATTATTCCAAAACGTGACCTCAGATCATGAAGTCCGATTGTAGAGATGTCAATGCCATCAACTATAATCTTCCCTCCAGCTGGCTCCACCAGACGAAACAGAGCACCAATGAGAGTCGACTTCCCACTGCCAGTTCGACCAACAATACCAATCTTGTGTCCTCCTTCAAAAATGCAACTGATCCCACGAAGAACAAGCGGTGTATCGGCCCTGTATCTGATCTGTTTTGATATCAAAAGTATCAGTCATCTACTTTAACTCTAACCTTGTTTAGTTATAACACAAAAGCTGCCAATATTTACCTGCAAATTTTGTATCTCCACTTTACCAAAAACTGGCCAGTTGGCTGGGGGACGGCTTCCTTCTACTATTACAGGGGCTTCGCTCGGTATATGGGTGTATTGATTTAGTCTTTCAACAGAAATGATATAATTTGCTATAGTGCACTGGTTCTGAATTGAATACATCAAGGACATGTTTAATGAAAGACCATATGAAAGTGCCATTCCAATGAATCCTGCAGTGACACAGTAAATTGTATAAGGCTCGTTTTGACAACACAAAAAATTGTACAAGGCTCCATAGCTTAAATTATGCTACAAATATAAATAATCTTTAGTGATTTTCGGTGCAACAAGAGGAGATGTCTAAAATACCAGAAGATAGCAACAATGACTTCTTTCCTCTTTAGCCAGGCAATTCCAGGAAAACTTAAAAACTTACCAGAGCTAAACGTTCCAGGAGGAAGCAAACACATGCATAGTGCTGCGGAAGAAAGAACTGCTGCACTGAGTATTTCTAACCGTTGGATCAACCATTCATTTGCCGCAAAACTGTGAAAAAAAGGACTAGCATTTGTGTCAATGAGGTCAAAATTCTTCGCCAAGAACCGCTCTTCTTCATTGAAAGCTCTTATTGTAATGGCTCCTGAGACAGACTCCGCTAGATGGTTTGCTACGTAGGACTTAGTTGTGCCATTGATCCGCATCAACTCTTTTCCAGTGGAAAAGTAGTATTTCTGAAAATAAAAAATGTTGCATTTAATCAAGTTATTTTCAAAAGAAAGCACATTTCTCTGCTCTTTCAATTTCATATTCAGATACTTCCTAAATTCCTAATAGATAGAAGTATAACCATTCTTAACATTAACATGTGAATTGCATCGTGTAGCCAGTTAAACGAATATAGTAGCTTCTGCCGTATAACATATAAAAGAACCTTGTATAGTATTACCTGTAGGCAAATTGCCAGATAGACCATTGGTATGGAGACAAACAGGACTTGCCAGGTAACAACAGCCAGTACTCCGAGATTGGAATAAGCATTTATGGTAGCCCCACAAGCAAAGACCAGGCTGAATGGAATATCAAGGTCTATGATACTCAGATCAGATGAAACCTATTCAAGAAAAATGTAATACATAAATTTATTAGTTCCTTGAGTTCCTCCTAAGCTGTACCCAAACTTTCTGTTTGAAATGCATACCCGACTAAGTATCCTTCCCAGAGGTGTTGAGTCATAAAACGACATAGGCGCACGAAAAAGGGAATTTAGTAGCTGTGAGAATAAAGACTGAGATGCCTCAAGACCCAGAACAACTGTTATAAGAGATCTGAACAGTAAAATAAATGTTGCAGAAAATCCAATCAACAAGTAAACCATGATCAATCGCAATGTGCTAACATCGGGATTATCCACATTAGCAGCCATCCACGAGTTCTGTACAATCTGACTAATAACAAAAATAAGGTGTAAAAGAACTGCTGTTGAGAAGTACAAGAACCCATTTTTCTGTTTCAGATACTGTATGAATGGCTTCAACCCTATGTCTCCCGTTTCTCTCTCTTCTTGTTTAATCAATTGGTCACCCTTAGATGATTTAAGTTGCTTTTCTACATATGTCTTCTTAATCTCTCTGGACGATATTCCATTTTGGGCAGAAGTGGCATCTGCAACCCTGTCAGAACCGGCAGTTTCTTTGTGTGCATTGACAAGGTCCTGAAATTCTTGGCTTGAGTCCAATAGATGGTGATAAGGAGCTGCATGTAGGATTTCCCCATCAAGCATCAACTGTCAACAAAATTGAACTTGATGTTATTATGCAGGAGTAACAGCTTGTGCTAAGTGACTAACTAGTCATATATACAGAGCTGAAACACAACGCATGATAAAATAACTACAACCCTCGTAGGTTGAATGAAAATGGGTTTTCTTTTTTGCTACAATCACAACGTGCAATTGGCTGAAGGGAGAGTAGAATAGGAAATGGCTAGCCCCTGCCGATTAATAGATTTGAAATAAATTGATTTATGGAAAGAAATAAAAGAAAAATGGAGAAATAGAGTTAATGGTAGACTAACCAAAACAGAATCAAATGCAGGCAGGAAATCAACTTGATGGGTCACAAGTAAGACAGTCTTCCCTGAAAGTGCTTCCATAACATATTCCTGCCAACGTACAAATTAGCTTTCACTAAAAGCCAGAAGTTAATAAAGAAGGGCACTGCCCATGTTAGGAAAGTGTATTTACATTGAATAAGTTTGTAGCAGTATGTGCATCAACTGCACTGAATGGATCATCCAAGAGATATATATCAGCATTCTGATAGAGAGCCCGGGCAAGCTGAATTCGCTGCTTCTGACCACCACTCAGATTGACCCCTCTCTCCCCTATTTCAGTGAGGTCACCATAAGGAAGCAGCTCCAGATCCTTTACAAGTGAACATCTCTCAAGTGTCTCTCGGTATCTTTCACTATCCATAGCAGAACCAAACAAAATATTTTCTTGTATCGTCCCTGTTTGGATCCATGCTGTTTGAGAAACATAAGCAATGGTCCCAAAAACTTGAATCTGAAAGTCATAAAGATAACTTAATGATGATAATTTTAGAAATCCTGTGGGACTTAAAGTGCAAGTAATATCTGTTGAGAGAGTTCTGACAAAGTATAACTGTATTTTCTAGTTATCAAGGGAAAAAAAATAGCAACTTACACTTCCTTGAACATTTGGAATTTCTCCCAGAATTGCAGCTAGAAGGCTTGATTTTCCGGAGCCGACTTCTCCACATATAGCAACCTTTTCACCAGGCCTAACCTCTAAGTTTATATTTCTCAGGGTGGGCTTTGATATATTATCCTCCCATGAAAAATTAGCTGACTTGATAAGAATGGAGTGGGCTACATTCTCCATGTTGCATTTCCGGACATTTGCAGTCTGCAGTTCTGGTGCCTCTAGGAATTTTATAATGCGTTCAAATGCAACCTTGGCTTGAATGACAACCCCAATGACCTCAGGAATAGATCTAATGGGGTCCTGAACAAGGCGTAAAGTTGCCACGAAAGTGAAAACATTATTTGCATGCAACGGAACCTTGAGAAAATAACATGCTCCAAATGTAGCAGCAGAGACCAAAACAGGGGATGACCAAAAGAGGTAGGAATTATACGCTTTTCTTAACTGCACTGCCGATAACCATTTGTACTCCGCCTTCCTTAACTTTTCTATCGCATTCTTGAAATGGGTCTCCCATGCATATAGTTTTAACACCTTCATATTCACGAGAGCCTCAGAACTAGCCTTTAGCCTTTCATCTTGTGCCTCCATTAGCTTACTCTGAAACTTATGTTGTAATTTGGCAAGTGGAGCATTGCAAACCACAGTCAAAACTATCACCACCAACGCTGCCAATGTAGCTAGGCCAACAGCACGGAAAAGAATTACCAATGCAAGACAGAGCTGGAGGCTAGTGGTCCAAGTCTGATGGAACCAAAATGGGAATTCTCCAATCCTATAAGCATCCACTGTAACATAATTCATTATCTCACCACCTGAGTGTATTAACTTAGCAGCATTAGATAATCTTAATTGCTTCTTGTAAATGGCTGATGTGAGCAAAGACTTAACTTTCAAACCAATAAGCCTGGATCGTAAGTACCACTGCCTTTGTGACAAGGATTCAATTGTCTTTGAAAGGAAAAGTGTAATGGCTAACACATAACCTTCGTATCTGAAACTTTCATTTCCTTCAGCAACCAGAATGAAGGCATTTAGAAGCATAGGACCAGCAGAGACAGTGAGTACCTTTAGCAAAGCAAAGAAGCCAGACAAGAGAATCTCTTTCCAGTGGCATATGATTACTGTCTTTAGTACTGAAGGTTGGGAAGATGGTTGAATTTGTTTCTCTTTGTTTAGTTGCTCCAAGAACTGCAAATAACAACTTTCTGCTCGATCTTCCTCACGCAACTTGGGTATATCTTCTTCCTCTAGAGTTTTCTCCCTACCCTTTGTCATCAATGAATTTAGCCACCAAATTGAGGCTTTACTGAAAAATCCAGCTTTGCTAAATGGGGTAACATGAGCACTTTTACTGATGTCATTGGACTCGCCATTCAGAGGCGTATAAAGGCCATTTCCATTGATGCCCTCATCACCATCTTCATATGGATGCCCCTTATAAACACATAACAACAACAATGTTGCTCCTGGAAAAGACAGGACATCCAATACGGTCTTCACTGATAACTCTTTTCTGAAAATGGCAGCAAAAAGCGATAGAGCACAGACAATTGCAGAAAAAAAGAATGCAAGGATAGACAATAGTCTTGCCGGTTGTCTTGGAAGTTGTTTTCCCCGGATGCTTACAGTCAAACCCACAAACAACCATGTGAGCCCTTGAAACAAAGCAAGTAGCCACCAATTCAAAGGCAAAGCGGTATGTGTATTCCTCAGCTTCTCTTCCAGAATCCAGATTCCCAAGCCCAAGTACACAATTCCAAGACAGCCATTAGCAAGGGCAGAGACTATTTGCAAACCCGAAAGGCCTCGAAATCGGGGTGGAATGTGACCTGTTTTTGATGAGGACTTGTGAAACATATTGAACAAGAGCGCAACTAGAAGCAAAATGTCAAACCCAATTATCAACACATGATTGGTGCATGAAGAAGGATGAATCATAGACTCAAGATTGGAAGTGCATGGCTTTCCAGCTGTGCCTGAAGGACCAGATTCCCCACAAAATACAGTCCACAAATCCTCCATCATGCTTAAATTTACTCTGTAAGGTATACAATGCAAGAAGATATAATAAGAAACCTTGTCTAACCAGCTTAAAAACAATAAGATAATTAATAAAATTTTGATGGAAAAATGAAAACTCAAACAAGACATCAATGCAGTACTTCCAATTCACAGATGAAACATAAAGCCAAAAGCATCAGAGACATTATTAACAAAGCTAAGTACGTAATGGGCACATAGTGATTGCCCCATACAACATAATTAGTTCACAATTAAGATTAAAGGGCATACCTGAAAATGGCCCAAGAACTGGACGCCCCCTTCCTCCTCTTAGGCCTAAGCTAGTTAGGCAAAATAGTTCACACAAAGAAAATGGTCCACCTACAAAACAACCAAACAATTCGTCACTGAGCTGTCTAAGCTCGAAAGTTAAGAAATTCAACCGTAGTGATACTGCATTCGTCAGCTTCTGTATGAAACTACGAACGTGGGAGAAAAAACAGAAACGTGCATTCTGGTTACGTGAAGCATTTGGTTAAGATCCGTTCGGCATTGAAATAATAAAAGAAAACAATCTCGTTTTTGTTTTGTGCTCATTCTTGACAAATAATTTACAGCGACCACAAAGTTAAACAATGAAAGAAGAAAACAGAGGCAACATTCAAAGACCAATCAAACAACTTCCCATATAATAGTATAAGAAAAATAATAATTAATAATGAGGGGTTGGACTAACCTGGAAACCCACGAAACCCGATGTCTTCAATGTCCTTTGGCAAACCCAGAATTTAATTTCTTTACTTTTTTAAGACGAAGGGTTGAAAGTTGAGAATGGTTGAGTTTTTGGTTTCTTGAAAACAAAATGCGCTCTCTGATAGGTAAATGGGCTACAAGTGCGGCCCCGTACGGTGTGTTAAAGACTGAGAGAGACAAAGATGGACTGAATGCTTTGCTATTGCTGGTTTTTATGTGTGTGTGTGTGTGAGAGAGAGAGAGAGAGACGTCATTATATGTCGGAGTCGGATATCGTCATGGCTCACGTCTCGACTCTCCAACATTTACAGAGGGAAACAGACAGGTGGTTTTTGGTCGTCGTCTCTTTAAAATGTGCGGGCTTTGTGCCTTCGTCCGTTTCCTTCTCTCTGATTCTATAATAATATTTAAGACCTTCAGCCTAGCGGCTGCCCATATTTTAATAAAATGTTGCTTCAAATGAAAACAAAATAAGTCACCTTATATACATATATAGTATACGATCATATCAGAGAAATACAACGTATCAAACCAACTTTAGATAATATCTTAGTAAATTTAGGTTTTACCCATAAAAAAACTTTCACTTTTGGAAAAAGCCAAAGCTTTTTCAAAAAAGACAGAAAAACCTCTCAACTTTCAAACCAAAGACATGCAAATGTAAAAGATTCCTTAGGAAATCAAAAAATAAATAAGGGCAATTTTGTCCATTTCGGATTCTTTTAAAATTTTTCTCTCTCCTTTGGGCTTTTCCAGAAATAACAATTATATTTTTAAGGCTTATTTATTTGATGGAACACGTGTTAAGATTTATTCCAATAATATTTGAAGTGATATAGATAATAGATGTGTGGTCATTGTATTCCAATAATATTTTTTTCCAGTTATGTATATGCATTATTCTTTCAAGCTAGCAATCACAATAAGTTGACCTGCAGATATATAATTTTAGTATGCATGCATTATTATATCAATATAGCAACCAGCAAACAGTTGACCTGTGGTTGGGAATTTGAGTTATGAACCCGAGCTACCAAAGTGTGGCCAGAAACTGAGATAATATGGAAATTGAAGGAGGTGGACAGGCATTTATTTCCACCGCCCAAAATAATGCTTCTGCAGAAACAGCAAAACCTACTGAACTGCTACAATCAAACCAATCACATAGCTTCAGACAGAAAGCAACTTTTCTTTTTTTTCTTTTTTTTGTGAACTCTTCTTTTCTCCAGTGAGAGTGAGTAGGGATCTCAACCTCTACATTTAACATTCATGTAATATATTAATAGCAAGCTTTCAGGTTTCCTTATATTATTGGTCATAATTATTTTGTTTTGGGTGGTGGACTACATATAACATTGATATATATATGGCAACGTGCATTCATTGTTTTTGTTTGTACTGGATTTTACTTACTTACCAAATAAAGATTGGACTTTTAGATACGCATCACCATCATCTTTATCATCATTTTCCATTGCTGAATCACATGGACGAGTTTAGAAAATGCATCTCTCTTATCTTTATGCGACAATTTGAAGACTAAAAATCATCACCATCTAATCTTTGTTCTTACTTTTCTTTTTTTCTCTGTGGCTCTGGGCCAACAAAAGCAATGGTAGAGTCCCTTTGGCACGATTAAATTGGCGTTTTGCCTTTGTGGCTTGCACTATAATTATAAGTTGCACTAACTAATCCACTCATTATTATTAGTCAATTATGGACAACCCAAACAAAAAACGTATATTAATATTATAGTCAATTACTGGGTAAATGACAAAGAAGAAGTTACGTAAACATTTAGGAAGTTGCATGTTCATCCAAAAACAAGTTACGTACATTTATCTATAGCTTTATGAGAGACATGCTTATGTTGTGAGTTCAATAATGTCGCATTGCATTGTGAATATTTAAAAGATTAGTTCATGTGAGAATATAAAAGTAAAAATATTCTATATTAATTAAAAAAATTAAACAACCTAGTAAGAATTTATAAGAAGTTAAACTACTCTTTTATTATCAATTAATTTTGAGACGGAAACTCAACTTTCTTCAATCTTTTGAATACATCAATAATAAATAGAATAAAAAAGATGCGTGCATGGAAATTCAATAATATTGTGAATCTGATGTTCTGTCTACTACACTAGTATATATTCCAAACAAAGCACAAGATCCAATGCTTATGAGAAAGAGATAGTGATGGTCAGGTGGCTGGGCGCATGCGGTTCAGCGTGGTTGGAAAAAAATTTTGATGACTCTAAGCTCACTATTGACTCTGTGCGTCTACAACATGTTAATTCATGATGTATGGCACTTGAGCTCCTTTTGCGATTCCATCAAGATAAGACATGTTTTCAGAGAATAAATTTCTTGGTTGATGCCTTAGCCAACTTAGGTCATGGGTTGTCCCTTTCCTACGCGGAAAGTTGGACTTCCTTTACATATAGTGCATGTTTTCTTTTCTGACCTCATTGAGTATGTGTGTCCGAGAATTTTCGGGTTGTAATGTCTATTTTTTGCGGAAAAAAAAGAAACTTGGGCAACGATCAACCAGAAATTAAAATAATCATATCGGCTTGGGCTGCGTTGCCGTGAAGTTCTTTTTTTCGGTCGAAGTAGGCCCAATAACATTATACAACTATAAAATCCCGCATTTGCATGGAGCTCAAGAGATAGGATAGGACTATATGTAGGCTCAAACAAAAGAACCTCTCTCCGCTCTGAAAATAGCCATGTTGGGCCTTGGGGTTGAACCATCACGGATCCAGGTGTCCATCAGTAAAAGGCTTAGTAACATTCAAAATTTCCGAAAATATCCTTAATTAAATAATGATCTCAAAAAATAAAATGAAATATAAAGTAGAAGGCTGAATGTGACATTCATTATCGATTGTAATGTATGCAAGTATGCATTCGGAAAAGAAATTAGAAAAGGTTGCAACTTTAGGCGGTGGCGCTGAAACCCAAACACTAAAGTCATATCGTCCGCAACCACCACAACACTCACTTCATACCGAAGCAACATACCCACCATTCTCACAATCTGAATCCATCAGCTAAACAGGGAAGAACTGCTAAAAAAGGAAGACAAATAAAAACAGTATATGATTTTTCTTTTTCTGACATTAAAAAATCTAGACTGGGGTCAAATTGCAGATCTGTTTCGGGCAATGTAAGCCAACCCAAATCCATCGTTTTCACCGAGCTCATAGAACAGCCAATATATACTCTATGCTTACTGTTCTATCAACTGAAAACTGTCAACCTTGCGCCGTTGTGCACTCAAATTGGAAACAGATTGAGACCACAATCAATCACAATGGTAGACAAAATGCAGGGCAGGGCATCGAGTGCTCGTGTTTTCCGATCCCGGATTCCGACGCTCTTGGTCTCCATGTTCGCCACCTTCGCTTCCATCTATGTGGCTGGCCGGTTTGCTCTCTTCTCTCTTCTCTTCTCTTTTGCACCTCATTTGATTTTGCAGAAAATTCGACCCATATGATTCCCTCCCTTTTTCTTTGATCTGGGGACTTTCTGATATTAATTTTGGGATGTAGGCTGTGGCAGGATTCGGAGAACAGGGTTTATTTGATCAAAGAACTCGATAGGATTATTGGGCAGGTGGGTATGTCTTAGTTTTGTATTTAAGATTGAAATTTCGGTTCTTTTCTTTTTCTCTTTTCCCAATTGATTCAGGCATGTGGGCAAATTTGGTTTTTGAGTCAAAATTCACATTTGACTTGAGGCAACACCAGTTTGAACTATTATTGCCTAACACCAACCGCAATCCATATGGATGATTTTTTCTTATTTCGCCAATATGAAGTGCCTTTCTATACTTGTTCGAACTCAGATGTATACTTGTATAGCTAGTTGAACTACTCAGGAGGACTAATTGAGTTTACCACTGGAAACTGTTTTTTGTGTGATTTTTATAGGGGCGATCTGTCATATCAGTGGATGATACATTGAAGATCATAGCCTGCAGGTAAGATGTAGTCATTTGTTATCTGGTTTAATTGAAGATTTCTGATGGAATTTTTTATTTATGATTCTTAGTTTACATATGAATCTATGGTTCTGATGTGGGCTTTCGGTTGCTAGGGAACAGCATAAGAAACTATCAGCTCTTGAGATGGAGTTGGCTGGAGCTAGACAGGAGGGTTTTACTTCAATGCGCTCCACAGAGATTAATGGAACTGATTATAAGAGAAGGCCACTAGTGGTGATTGGAATTTTTACAACCTTTGGTCGCAAAAACAATAGAGATGCAATTCGTAAGGCGTGGATGGGAACAGGTAATGCACTAATCTTTCTTTGGGCTCAACTATTTTCTGTTTTTGTTACAGTTAAATTTATTTTTCTTTTTAATGTGGCACACATATGATTTGGTCTTGTATATAAATTCTTGAATGATAAGTTGATAACAGATCATGTGGAATGTTGTGCAATGTTCCTGTTCAATGTTTTAGTTCTAGTAAGCGCATTGAAGGTTATCATTTTTTGTTTTGGAGGTTTTTTAAAATTTGCATGTTAATTTACAGGTGCTGCCTTGAAAAAAATGGAGAATGAAAAGGGAATAATCGCACGATTTGTAATTGGAAGAAGGTTTACTTTTCATTGTTTTTCTTTAATTCTGTAATGCTCCATGCCAAACATACAATGATAGTTGGTTAGAGCCCTTCATCGGATGATATGTTGTCCTGCAGTGCAAATCATGGGGATAGTTTGGACAGAGCCATTGACAATGAAAACAGGCAGACTAAGGACTTCATTATTCTTGTACGTTTTACTGGTCACTGAATGAAGTAACTTCCTTTAATTTGGTGTACATGCATGCTTGCATGTGCGTTTGGCATATGGAGATGTTAGCTTCAGTATTGTGATTATTTCCACTCCCATTGTTGGCAGGATACCCATTTAGAGGCACCTGAAGAGTTCCCAAAGAAGGCTAAACTGTTCTTCGCTCATGCTGCTGAAGAATGGAATGCTGAGTTTTACTCCAAAGTCAATGATGATGTTTATGTAAATATTGGTTAGTATTAACATTTATTAGATGGACTCATTTTTCAGTTTGCATTTGTATGCTTATCCTTTTTTCATTTCTGGCCAGATGCTCTAGGAGCTACACTCGCAACTCATTTAGACAAACCTCGTGTTTATATGGGGTGCATGAAATCGGGCGAAGTTTTCTCTGAGCCGTGAGTATATGTAACGTGTTAACAAGATAAAAGGTAAATGTGAATTGAAAGATCACCTAATGTCTCATATTTGTGCTCGCTGGTCTTTTTCAGGAGCCAAAAATGGTATGAACCAGAATGGTGGAAGTTTGGCGATAAAAAATCGTAAGTGTCACTACAACGTATTTCAGCATGCAACTTATTTCAAGCTCCCCCTTTAAACTGAAAACCAAGTTTCTGCATCCAACAGATATTTCCGCCACGCTTCAGGTGAGATGTACGTCATATCTCAAGCTTTGGCCAAATTTGTTTCAATCAATAGGTGAGTTTCTTCTCCGATGAACTGGTTCCATCATTTGCACCATCACTATGCAGAGCAATGACTGAATTTTGTTGAATTGACTCTGCAGAGGTATACTCCGTACCTATGCGCATGATGATATCAGTGTCGGGTCTTGGTTTATTGGGATTGATGTTAAACATGTGGATGAAGCCAAATTTTGCTGCTCTTCTTGGACGGGAGGTCTCTCTCTCTCTCTCCCTCTCTGACTTACTCTCTCACACACACACACACAACCACATCAGAATTTATGAGCCCGCTTACAATTCATTTTATTACCTCCCCAAGGTGATTTGTTAACATAAACCTTTGTTCTCTCAGGAGCTATTTGTGCGGGTGTTTGATTCGATTTGCTTTTGAGGTCGTGTGCGAAAATATCAACCAGAGGCAGAGAGAAGGTCTGAGAGATATTTTCGCATCCCTTAGTGATGTTTCCAGCCTGCATGATGTGGAAGAGATTGGAGGAAAAATCCTAGCTCAAATTGATAGTTGATTCTGGGCGTCTTGCCCATCAGATGAAATGGGACACTGCAGATGGGGAAGATGGGATTTCGACAAATCATGCTTAGAAGAACCGAGCTGTATAGATTTCAATTATACAAATTCGGAAAGAATAATATAGGGCGTTCGTTAGCATGCTTTTCTTGTCCTTGGGTTATCATTCTTTATTCAAAGAAATAGAAATTTGTGTTTTTTTTTTATCGATTAATAATACCACATAACTTTGGAAAAGTTTCTCATCTCTAGAATGATAATCAAAGATGGTTGGTTGTATTCTTATTCAGTTGAATTCGTAAGCTATTCTTGTTCTCTTTGGCCAAGTTCCTTGGCAGCGTTGAAAAATCATAAATCTTATTTGATGATTACCATTAATTTGACAAGGAAATTGACCGATTTATAAATATAAAATGCTGTGCGTTTCCAATTATTGATATTTAACTCAAACATAAGCAACATAATATGAAAAGCTCTGACCAAATTACAATTATCACCATATGTAAAGCCAAAAACAATAATTTTTTTACAATCAGTGTAGGAAAGCCAAAAAATCTGAAACCTAACTTTCGCAAGAAAGATAGCATCACACTATTATAAGGGTAAATACAAGAATAATGTTTCATGAATGTCTCATGATGAACTGTTGAGAAAATGTGCCACTGCCTTGTCCGTGTCATTTTCATACATGATTAGGGCTTCGGCAACATCGTTTGATGCAAATCCCATCTCTCGAAGTTGGGTGAATGATTTGGCAAATTCTCGAACCTAGAAGACAGAAATAAAAACAGTCTTGCACTTAAACAGCTAAATTTGAGATCATAACTACCAGCACCCTCTGAACTTGCTATAGTTAATCAAGCTTAATGCGTATAGACAGAGAGCTCAAGAAAGCACCTTAGTAGGATTGTCTCCATAATTTGCTACGGCAAGAGGAACTGCTTCTCGGCTGAGACCTGAAGCAATGTATTTGCTGACAATGGGATCTGCAACAGAACCCTGCAATAACAATAATATGCACAAAGGTAATTTCAACAAATCCAGCCAAGAAACATCATTCTCAACTGAAACGATAAAGAATTCAAAAACAACTTTGTAATAGTGGCCTTTTTGTATATTAATGACAGATTTGACACACGGAAAAACTATTTCTATAAGTAATTCATGTTTGATTTGCATTCATTTACAAGACTTGCACAATGAATTGATGAAGAACGTAAAAGTCACCAGCTACATTTACAAAAAAAGAGAACTATCAAATGTGAAAGAGAAAATGACATACGGATGAAGATGGTGATTCCACAGGCCTTTGGGGAGGGTTTTCCAGCCCAAGCTTGGCCCAATTCTGAGTTTCCTTTTCTAATTCAGCCAAGACTTTCCTCTCAAAATCAAAATCGAATTGGAAACTGCTGCGGGGTATATCTCCAACTTGAAATGAAAAAGTAGGCTGAAAAAGAGCAATCAAGGCCAAACCCAATTTTATCAGATAATATCTTTTGGAAACACAAAGTTCGATCTTCAAGAAAACGTTCACTGACTGAAATTTCCCAATTCTACATAATTGCATTCAGAACGCAGCTCAGAAATTTGCCCAATAAGCAATAACCATGAACATGAGGCAGAAATGCATTGATATAACTTTCTAAAAAGAAAGATTGAATCTTTTACAGTTTACATGACAAACAACAATTAAAGCGCCAAGCTTACCGGAGGAGTGATCCGATACTCTGGTTTTATAGTAACTCGAATGCCCAATCCGGCTGAAATTTTTAGCAACAGAAAAGCAACGATAAGATGCCACAATTAAAAAAAACCCTAAGCAAACATTTCGATCAGTTTGGGGAAAATTGGATCATGGGTTGGCTTACAACTTACAAGAAGAAGAAGAGGAAGGAGTTGTGGTTTGGTGGTGGGGAAGGGGACGGCCTGAGTGAGCGTACGGAGGAGGAGCCGCCGTTTGCCCCTGTTGACCCACCCGAGGGTACATAGACGACGACGATGGAGGTCCGTACATCGGATGACTAGACGGCGCTGATGACGTGGCAGGACGGTAGACATGAGAGTCGTATGGCGAACCGGACCTGGTCCTGTAATCGTAGTCCATTATCGCCAAGATATCACAGATTCAATTCACAGAGGAGAGAGAAAGTGAAGTTCTTTCTTTTCTTTTTTTGGGTCAAGAGAAAGTGAAGTTCTTGTTTGAGAAGAAAGAGAAGAAAGCTCTTGCTTGCGCGTTTTATTACGCGGGGGCTACCAACGACATTTCCATTCGGATTTTACTTGAAGCAATCAATGTTTCCAACGACACGTCGTTTCAAAAATCACTACAAGAAAAAACATGAAAAATAACATAATTTCACACCTGCACGCTACGGATACACTATTGACAATATCGATACAAAATTCGTCTTTTAACTTGTTGCAATATTTATCTTCATGATGAAAGAAAAAGAAAAAGAAATATTATTTCTTAGAGACTAAACTACAAGTCTACAACTATTCAATCTACAAAGTTACAAAAGTGCATGTCAAGGATTAGATACAAGGCAATCACAACATCAAGAAAGGACACTGATCACTATAAAGACACAGGATTTGGTGTTTGAGGATTTTCATAGTCATAAACCAAAGATGTGGTCATTTGAACCAAATATGGCAGCGTTAAACTGTCTTGTATTCAAGTCACTCCCATCCAGAGCAGAACCGAAACGGTCAAGCCATTGCGTTGGGCTCGGATTATCACTCTCCTCTACCCACTCCGAAGTCATGTCAATATCATCGAATTGAATTGGATCAGCTTCTAAAGTCTTGGTTCTTGTCTGTCTTGCTAACTTGAGATTGTAATTTATGTAGACAAGGTCGTTCAGTGTTTCTCTATCAATCTTGTTGCGCTTCTCCGAGTGAATTTGCTGGAATGCACTCCAATGCCTCTCGAACATGAAACTGCTGCAAACTTGGCTGAGTATTCTGATGGCAACTCGTTGCAAAACAGGTGCAGAATCGCCATATTGTTCCCACCAAAGCCCTACATTGAGTTACAAGTTTTCAGATCCAAGAAATAAATAGGGCAAACAAACATAAGAAAACACCATTCTCTCGTATGCAAAGCATGAATGAACACTAGTTGGACAACTTTAGCCAGTCGAAAATCCAACTTCTGGTTCCAGTGGAGGTAGATTTAGAGGATGCAACATGATTCTCATATGTATGATGTGTCTATACAAGGACTGCCTGATGCAGATTACAGATGTGTGATGCAATATGATTCTCGTATGTGTCTATACATGTGCACATACCGAAATGCTTATAATTTTGAACTGTATACTTACCAGGTGAAACTACATCTCTTGCTTCCATTGCTAGGCTACAACCAAACATCCCAGTTGCCTTTGTAAATGTGAATATTTGACTAGTAATGTCACGTCTCATTTCAGGCATGGGGAGTAGCTTCTCCAGAACTTTAAAAAAGTCCTCCTTTATAGATGTAAGAAATTTTATTTCTGGATTATATTGGATGCCAGGGTTCAAAAATGCTGCGGCTGCATGTAGAGGTGAATGGAGTTGATCCCGCCACTTTCTATCTACTATATCTAAGAATGTCTTGCACTTGTTCTCATCCATTATATAGTATGTCCTTATTGATTCCTTAGCCCTGGTCATTAGCTCATATATAAAACCCACAGAAGGTTTCCCTCCAGATACTTCCCTCAACACTTTGAGAAATGGCTCAGAGATGGCCACACTTTCTTCCACTGCCCTCCAGAAATCATTGTCCTCCACAATGGAAATACATGAAATGCTCTGTGTTTTATTTGCATAAGAGGAGTTAGTGCAGTACTCTGGGCTGTTGAACATGTGCTTCAACCTTGACCTTTGCTTCAACAGAGATTGCAAGGAAAGGAAGTTCGAAACAGACTTTGTGATGCCAGTTCTAATGAGTTCCTGCCCCCCAGTGAACTTTTTCATCAGATCAAGCATCGAGGCATTGTTGTATATGAACTTTGAAATGGTTTGTGCTTGTAAGATACATCTGTTCACCCAATCCACCTTTGAGAATTCCTCTAAAATAAGATTTAAACACTGAGATGCACAAGGAGACACGAAAATGGTTGCATAATTCTGCAAAATATGGTTCGCAACCCCGGTGTAGTTGAAACTACTATCCATGATGATCTGCACAACATTTTCTGGGCCAAAATCTTGTATGACAGAATCAAATAAATCAGCAAGGCATTTTGTGTTCTTGAAATATGCAGATGCATCCACGGACTTATGAAAAAAGGTCCGTGAGGGTGATGAAACCAAAAAGTTAATCAAAGCTCTCGACTTGTTGTCGGTCCATGTATCGGCAATGATAGTACAACCTGTGGTAGTCCACTCTTTTTCAATATCTTTTGACTGTAGGCTCATTTCAGACTTGATCCTTTCCAGCCATGTAGTCTTCAGAGTTTCTGCAGATGGACCTATAAATCCAGGACCACACTTTTCTATGGCATCAATCATTAGCTGATAGGATGAAGAACGAGCTATACTGAAGTCAAGCTTGTTCTCAAAAAAGAACAGAGCAATATTTCTCTCTGCATTCTCCTGGTTATTCAAGGGGGGAGGGACCATTGGAGTGACATTAGGGAAAACTTTCTGAATTGGAGTCGGTGTATCGAAAGACATGAGAGCTTTACTAGCTGAGACATTTCCAGGAGATTTGACTTCTACTAACTTTTGCTTTTTACCACTGGAAGTTTCTTTGACCTCCTCCTTTGATGCTATTATGGTCCTCACTCTATCAGTAACATCATCTCTCACTTTACTACATGGATTTACACCCTTACTGGGAAGTCGAGATAGATGATGCTTCAATCTACTAATGCCACCATTCAGAACTCTCTGACAAAATTTGCATCTCACCTTGTTTCCATCTAATTTCTCAGCATATTCCCAACAAACATCTTTTTCTCGAACCACTGCTACAAGGTAAGCACGAAACCATTTCATTTATACGGCAGTAGTTTCTACATGATCTTCTATCAAAACAAACTTATCATGTAAGGTTGATTCACTTTGAAAAGTAATATCAACATTTGAATTCATCTAAAAATATGTAAATTGCAGCAGAAGCCATTCTGAGAGAAATAACTGAATGCAATAATGCAAGGACACGGTAGATTTAACAAATGAAAATGCAAGTTGGTTAGCATTGTACTCAATCATGGGCTTGTTGATGATATAAATAGAATCCATGAAAAGAAAAGAAAAGTGAAATCATAATGCTGAACTTACTTCTTCTCTTCTCTTCGGCGCTGTACGTCAACCTACAGAGGGAGCAAAGTAAAACTCAGCAGTGAGTAGCTGATTTTCACGTCTCTGCGCCTGTTCAATTACATAAATTTCATAAAGGTCAAAAAAGAAGAAAATTTTGTGGATGCAATTTAACATATAACAAGAATCCTTACAAGTTTCTTACAAGTTTGGGTTCAATTGTTCTTCCTTCCAACACAGAAATTTGTAAACTTTAATCCCTTAAAACCAAAAACCCCTGATATTAACTCCCACAAAGTCTGCAGACTTATCCAAATCCTCATTATTTCATTCATTTAGATTTCATGTGGTTCTCATTTCTCTTTCCAGCTTACAGACCTCGCATTTTACATTTTTTACCAAATTGGTTAGAATTAATCTTATGATTAGTATCATCAGCCACTATATAAATGTGCATACTTCCAAATTGGCTTTCGAAATTCAACATCTAATGTATAAATTGGAACCCAACAAGCTCAAAAGAAAATGAAATTATTTTCCGGCGAAAGTTTTTCGGGAAGAAGATGCCTCCGGCGAACGGAAAGCACTGTAAAATACCAGAGCTTCTGTGTTCACCCCCATATCTGAGTGACCAGACAAAGGAATTCAAAGTTCCACATCTAAGATTCCAAATTCCAAATCTAAAATTCAATTCCTCAACGACAAATAGAAACGAAAAACAAATATTTGAAAATGGTTGAAATGCAGGAAGCAATTGAAAAAGAGAAATAGCGAGACATTTAAGGAACTTACAGAGAGAAAGAGATTGGTCCTTCTCGACGGAGAGAAAAACGGAGGCGGCAGATTTTTTAGGGTTTTTCATTTATCGCGATATTTTGGAGGCGTATGGTTCTTTTTTTGTATCACTCGGAGTGTGTTTCCGGTCTTTCTTCTTTATCCTCTCTTTTCTCGTTCTTTTTGTTTTTCCGACTTTTCATTTTTATTTGTTACCTTTTTGGGTTTCTTTGGCGATATATCGCGGTCACCTTATGCTCCGAGTTCAGCACCCAAAGAGAAAAGAAAGACAAAATAAAATCATTGCTTCCAGCCAATCACATGATTACACGATCCGATCTTCTTTTTTTTCGTTTTCATCATATGAAATGATCCTTATCACCATATTAATTTATTATTTATTGCGAATAGTTTTTTTTTTTCCTATAACATTAGATGCCTCGATGATTTAGTGTAAATAACATCCAATATGAATTTCAGACCCAAAAAAAAAAATATATTTATATATCCAATATAGCAAAACCTATTTCTTTGAGTTAGGCAGGATTTTGAAAGGAAAAATAAAAAATATATAATAATAGCAGCCAGCAGGTGAGCCCATTGATTGTAACCTTTGGATGCCAAATTACTAATTATTGACCAGTAGGCAGTTCTAGTAAAAAGAAATTAATAGCTTCGATTGGTCTCAGTACACTCGTGCACTCTATATCTGAAGTCCCACATTGGTCGTTCTTTTCCCCCCCAACAACCTACGTGGCAGCATCTTGCGAAGGGCCACCTTTGATTGGTACTTCGGTCGGCCTAAGAGCAATTTTCGCGCCACTTTCGGTGGTTGTGAAGTATCCAATGGAATGGAGATTAGGTGACCGGTGCAAAGGTTAGAACCATTGATTGGGGGCCTTAACCATTTAATAGGAAGTCAAAGATAATTACTCTTAACTTGAAAATCGCACCGATAATACCAACTTGAGATTATGTGAATTTATGAGAACTACAACACAAACGGAAGTGCGTAAATTCACTGGAAGATTTTGAAAAGAGCCTAGAGTAGTTGAAAACAGCTCAGTCATTCGAGATTCTTTTGAGTATCATTCAAGCCTTCTCAAGCCTTTTTGAGTTTCGAGTAATTCCTTTCAAAATTCTTTAAGAGAAAAAACTTACGCAAACTTTTTAAACATGTTTGGAACTTTGATAGTTGTTAAATTTCACTCGATTTCTTGCTTTGCTTGGTTCTTATTTGGCAAATCTCTCACTAAAGCAATAATAAAAGTCAAATCATGATTTTGGGATTAGGTTTGAGAAGCATTTTGACTATCTAATATCATATTCATTTTACTTGAGTTCTTGTCTATCTACACATCATTACCTCACAGAATAGTGACAGAAATATGGCCAAATTTTCAAATTAAAAAAAGGTAAGGAACAAATTTCCTTTTGGTACGTAATTAGAACAAAAAGACAATATAGAAAACTAGAAAGAAAACCTAGTTTGTTAGCTTCCTCTCGCTAGAAAAAAAGAAGAGGAAAACAAATTCTCGAGCTCAACAACTGCACCAGCGTTAGACCCAAAAACAATATAATTGTTTTAACATTTTTGAGCTTCTTCTTGGCTTTCCTTATCTCTTGGTCTTCTCCAAATCCACATGCACCCTCCTGTTCGTGCGCTATAAAATAAAGCAACAAGCTTTTTCTCCATTGGCTTTCTTCCCATCAATAATGATTATCTTATTTATGGCTTCCTAACCTCTCTGCATGTGGCCATGCTGCTTCGGCAAGCAAGCCCAGCTCATCTCCATCATCACCACCATCATTGCAGGTTACCCATTTGCCCATTTACCTCTGTGACTCTCTGTCTCTGAAACCACAGCAGCAATCAATGTTGTGTGCCCAAATGAAATGACCCAATACTAAAAACTTTTGTTGCAGGAAGCAGCAAGGGGAAGATATCAAGATAGGCTGATTGTTGGTTTATTTTTGGGATGCCTATGGTGTGATCTGAAGCCACAAGTAAGTTTTTTTTTAATTTGTCTTTTGATTATAGCTGTGTATGGTTTCTCTGTATATGCTAGCTCGAACATTGTTGGGTTTATGTGAAAGTGATGGGAATTTAAAAAAAGTACAATTTGTGAGAGATTTTCTTGGCAACCTAACAGAGTTGGTGAAACAAGGAAAGTATACACTTCTCTTTCTCCTAATTCAAACTTAACAGCTGCTTTTATTGACTGGATCTTCAAATTTAAAGCGTTTAATGAAGTCAAACTTATTAGCAGTACTTTCAGAAATTAGGCTGCTCTGCCTACTATGACCACAGCTCATACACAGTTTATAATGTTTCTCATGATAAGTTTTTGAATTTCATTTATCCAAATTCATGTGTGGTTGGGATCAAGAAATCAGTCTGTGCTTTGCCTGCAGGAGAAGATGGACAAGAAAGTAGAGCTTTTGTTCGTTTTGTTGATTGGAACCATTTTCTTGCATGCCACTGCGGACCCAGTTGAAGATAAGCAAGCTTTGCTAGATTTCCTTCACAATATTTCTCACTCAAACTCTATCAAATGGAATGATAACTCTTCTGTGTGCAAAAACTGGACTGGAGTGATTTGTAGCGAAGACCAGTCCAGAATAATAGAGCTCCATTTGCCTGGAGCTGCTTTACATGGTCCAATCCCACCCAACACTCTCAGCCGCCTATCTGCCCTTCAGGTTCTCAGTCTCAGGTTGAATAGTTTAACAGGTCCATTCCCTTCTGATTTTTCTAAACTTGAAAACTTAACCTCCCTTTATCTTCAATTCAACAACTTCTCCGGCCCATTGCCTTTAGATTTTTCACCTTGGAAGAATCTTACTGTCATGAATCTCTCAAACAATGCATTTAGTGGGAAAATCCCTTCCTCAATTTCAAGTTTGACTCACCTCACAGTTCTGAATCTTGCCAACAATTCGCTTTCGGGTGAAATTCCTGATCTCAATCTTCCTAGTTTGCAACAGCTTGATTTAGCTAACAATAATCTCACAGGGAATGTGCCTCAGTCTCTCCAAAGATTTCCAGGTTGGGCCTTTTCAGGTAACGGTCTTTCATCACAATGGGCCCTTCCTCCAGCTCTTCCAGTTCAACCACCTAATGCTCAACCAAGAAAAAAAACAAACCTTGGTGAACCTGCAATACTAGGTATTGTGATTGGTGGATGTGTTCTGGGGTTTGTTGTAATTGCTATTGTGATGATTATTTGCTGCACCAATAAAGAAGGTGAAAATGGGCCAGTTGAAAAACCACAGAAGAAGAAAGAAATCTTTTCAAATAAAGGAGTTTCTGAGAAACATGACAAGAATAATAGGCTTTCCTTCTTTGAGGGTTCTAATCTTGCATTTGATCTGGAGGACTTGCTGAGGGCATCTGCTGAGGTGCTTGGTAAAGGAACCTTTGGGACAACATACAAGGCTGCTTTGGAAGATGCAACTACTGTTGTGGTGAAGAGGTTGAAGGAAGTGAGTGTTGGAAAGAAGGAATTTGAGCAGCAAATGGAGATTGTAGGAAGTATCAGGCATGAGAATATAGCTGCTCTAAGGGCATATTACTATTCCAAGGATGAGAAGCTTGTTGTGTATGATTATTATGAGCAGGGGAGTGCCTCTTCATTGTTACACGGTATAACAAAAGCACTCTTACATTTTTTTGTTCTTTTTGACTCATTTGCATCAGATGATTTTTAGTTATGTTCAGTGTTTATAATGGTGTTTATGCATCTTTAATCTTGCAGCTAAAAGAGGAGAGGGCAGGACGCCACTAGACTGGGAGACTCGACTAAGAATAGCAATTGGTGCAGCCAGAGGCATTGCTCATATCCACACACAGAATGGTGGAAAACTTGTCCATGGAAACATAAAGGCCTCAAACATTTTCCTCAACTCTCAAGGATATGGTTGTGTGTGTGACATTGGTTTGGCAACACTGATGAGCCCAATGCCCCCGCCCGCAGCGCGTGCTGGTGGATACAGATCCCCAGAAGTGACAGACACTCGAAAGTCTTCCCATGCATCCGATGTCTACAGTTTCGGGGTCCTGATACTTGAGCTCCTCACTGGAAAAAGCCCCATACACACAACAGGTGGTGAAGAAGTTATCCACTTGGTAAGGTGGGTGAACTCTGTGGTCAGGGAGGAATGGACAGCAGAAGTGTTTGATGTAGAGCTCTTGAGGTATCCAAACATAGAGGAGGAAATGGTAGAGATGTTGCAAATAGGAATGTCTTGCGTGGCTAGAATGCCGGAGCAACGACCAAGCATGCCGGATGTGGTTAAAAGGGTGGAGGAAATTCGTCAAGTCAACACTGGAAATCCACCATCCTCATCAGGAATATCTACCCCAGTCTTAACACCTCCACCTCCTACGGCCGAGATAGGATCCTCCTCTCAGCCACAGTGAAATTCATTCTACATAGTCAAGTTGTTAGTTATTATAATATAAATTTATTTTTATCTTTCAAATTCAATTGAAATTCGTTCGAATCTATGACAGCTAGTGCTGAAATTAGTTGAACAACCTGTTGTAGTTGGTTCTTTGACTATTGTACAATTTGTCTGGGCTTGGTTGTGATGAACGTGATATTCAATTTAAGGGTCTTTGCTCATTAGTAAAACCAATCACTGTCTCTGCTTGAAAATGGAGGGAGAGCATATGCAGAATTATAGGTTGCGGTTCCATAACGTATAGTATATTGATGTTCTTAAACCTATCTAATTGATGGATACACTCATAACCTGCTTTTTTGTCATCTTCTTAAACCTATCTAATTAATCTTCCTTTTGGAATTCTTTTCTTGGCAAATCAAGTTTTTCCAGTAGAATCACGCATAGGGGCCTTACAAATTTTCCAACACGCAGAATCACTGATCAATGGGAAAAGAAATAAGAGACCTGTACAAAAGGCAACGTCTGCACTTGCAAACAATTATAGATCCATTTTGAAATCTACATACAATGGCATTGGCTTATCAATGATTTCATACATCCAGATTAAACTGGTGAGGTGAGGTCTGAAAAATACACGTATCTTTTTTGGTATAAGAATCACACTGAAATGAGAATAAAGACAACATTTTCCCAATGGGGTCGGGCATGATGCTGAGCAGAAACTTAGCATGCAATAGATAAAGAATCATTCATCTTTACAATGAACAGAGCTGATCCCTGCACATTCTAAGAAACAACGGATGGGACGTATAATCTGCAATCACTTCTTCAAAATTCTTGTTTTAACACCCCCTGAAATTCATATAAACAGAAAGGATTCAGGGTCCCATAATCCAGTGAAATCATTTACCGGAGTTAATAGCAAATAGTTGGGCAAATAATTTGGAAGTGGTAAAATCCTAGAGCAAAAGGGTACCAGACCTTCAACTTCCTCAAATTGAACCTCCTTCACGAATTCTGCAGTTGCATTATACTCAAAACTGCAAAAAGGGTAAAACATACGAAAGAACAATTTCAATGTAACTCAAAGGGTAAAAATATTGCAATAGAAAGAGATTTCGCATATACGGCTACAACGCTAATGTAGTCCGCAACATTAAAACAATAGTAATTGTCGTCCACCGGAAAAAGAACTGAAAAGGAAAAGTAAACTCTCCTAAGAAGGATGCTTTCAACCATTACACTGAAGGTACTATCTTATATCATGAAGATTCTAAGAACGAGCATCCATCCAAACAAGCAACACCTTTCACTTTATTTTTCCAGAATAAAGCTAACTTACATAGAAACCACCACATATGCAATATCCCACATATCCCCTTCTCAAAAAGTAAAGCTCATATTCCCATCTCACAGCATCTAACAAGTGGTAGCAATGGGGTTATATGCTGCACTCAGAAATGAATCCATTGACTCTCTCCCAATGGTCGTAGGTGTGACAGATATCAAGAAGATAGTCCAATAGAAAATAAAAAACAAAATTTTTGTCTGCATAAACTTTTCCAAGATACCCAATGTGGCTACCTATTGATGCATGCATATCCAGATATGCATATATAAGCTACAAATGAACATTGCTGATAATAACCAACGCATATGCAATCGATCTGAGATTCCTAATTAGCCGTCTAACAGGAAAGTGGGGAGGTGGATTTGGTATACTAAAGAGTAAACAAGAGAAGCCATGAAAACACATAATAAGAAGCACAAATTTGCATTACCTGTTAGAGAAACAAACTTCAAGTTCGTAATCAGAAGCACTCTTAGTAGCTTCAACTAAGACAGTAACGATTTCAGTCTTGCGAGTACTAGCCATGAGTACATCATACTCAGTTGGAATGATAATTGCGAAAAAGTTATCACTTAGTTCACTCAAGCACATCCTCTCTACAGCTGCAAGGGCTATCCTCCGTTTCAGTGCATCGGCCTCTGGGTCAACAATGTAGATGGCAAAGTCAGTGATCATCAAAATGCGCCGCTTCATCTTCCCAGAAGCAGTAAACTTCAAAACTTTATCGGCAAACAGAACCTCCTTGTCACCTGAAAAATTCAATGCAATGGAATTCAATCAAGTAACTCCATTAGGCACAAGAAAATGCTTAAATTCTCTTAAGTTCTCAAATAAGAATGATTACCAATGCTACATTATCTTTACACAACCAAACATCTATCTTCCGAACCAAAACTTCCAATTCAATACCCAAAAAGAAGGCAAAATGAAAAATTGATGTTTGATTTACCGAACAGATAGCAAAATTGAAAACATTATGAAAGGCGAGACCTTGTTTCTGCAAGATTTTCATCAAGTACGGATTGGAACGGACGTCGATGTAGTCTCCTTTGTATTCTCTGCGAAACGAAGCTTTTCTTCGGACCTTGACCCCCATGAAGGGCTCCTGATCTTCAGTGACGTTGCTATTTCTAATTCCGCCATTATCTTCTCCGTTGTCGTTTTGGCGGCCTAGGGCTTCCGAGGGGTTCCCCTCTTCATCTTCCGCCACATCGTATTTGGGAATCTCCGTTGGGGATTCGTCCACCTGGACCCGCTTCGGAACCTTCAACCGCTGCATTTTCAGGCGTCGTTACGGCGACTCAGACACGGTAAGCGACGCGGAGTGAGGTGGCGTGAGGGTGGTAGATGCTAACTTGCTCCGGGTGTGCGCTGCGCACCATGTGCAGCGGGGGTGTTGTAATCGGTGAGTTGGATTCTAGAATCTCCTATTAATCATCCAATCTACGCAACGGCGCACGTTAGAAACGTCTATCATTGGGTCCCATGGGAAGCGTGTGCTCTTCTGCGATCAGGTTAGGGACTGTAGGTGATCTGAGACGTCGGCACTGCGGGACCCAGATGCATATCGACCGTCCATCAGATAACAGCAAGTGGGCTAGGATTTCCCCTCGTAATCACCGTCTACTTTCTAGCTGGTGGATCGCAGTATATAACGTGTAGGACAACTGTCATCTAACAGAATAAAATCCTGACTTAAATTTAAGAAAATTAAATAGATTCATTATTTGAATTATTATATGATTTACTTTTTCTTCTTTTTTTATTTAATTAATGATCCATCTATATAATTTACTTGAGATGAAATTTATAAATAAATAAATTTAATCACACACATTGGATATTGGGCCCACTCAATCGTCGGTCTCCGACCGTGTGGTTGACCGCCGGCGTTGTAACTTTTAAACAATGGCAGCAGCCAACAGAAAGACCAAGTCCTTGAACGCGCCTGGGGGAAGCGGGAAACGACGTCGCTTTGGTGTCCCAAATGAAATCACCTTGACGCAAAAGCTATATTCGATTCCGCGGTGACTTTCGGCGCCAAAAACAAAAACAAAAACAAAAACCAACCGGAAAAAAAAGGGAAAAGAAAAGAAGAAAGAGAAAGATTATCGTAAAGGAAACGCCAAGTGGGACCCAGACAGAGGGAATAGAATTTAAGCCAATCAGCAGCAACAGGTCGATTACAGAGCGGTTTTTATAAAAGTCGTTCCATTTCATCAAAACACATTCACAATCCGCCTTCCCCAATTTCCATTTTCCATCTCTTTCTTCATTTCTTCTTCGATTCATTGTTCACGTAGGAAGGAGGACGATCTCTGTCTTCGTTTCTCTCTGTAACTCTTCCTATCAGGTACGATCTCTTCGCTGAAATTTAAATTATTTTTAGGTGCTGGTTGTTGTGCATGGTTTTGGTTTTTATTTTTGATCTGAGATGGTGATTTTGGATATTGGAAATAGGGTTTCGCAAATGGCCTCCAAACGGATCTTGAAGGAACTCAAAGATTTGCAGAAGGATCCTCCTACATCATGCAGCGCCGGTAATCACATTTTCCTGCTTATGAATTCATTTCCTGTTCTGAATTTTGGTCTTTTTCTTGAATTCTGGGTTGTTTGCCTCGTAAATTTTGAATCTATGTGTCGATGTTGGCATGAAATTTCAGCTTTAATTTACCACTTTCCATTCCAAATGATTCTGTTGAGTGTGATCAGTTGGTGCTTATGGATGGTTGGTGATTTGCAGTGAATTATCTGGGATAGTTTAATATTGTAATTTTGGTATGTTGCAAAATTCGTAAGGACAAATTCCTGGGTCAATTTTTTGTAGTTGATGCTAAGAAGCATATACTGAAAACTGAAATATGACTTCCAACAATAACATTGGTAATTTTACTTATTTCATCAGTTTGTGCATAGTTACTTCACATAGGAAAGCGAACCTGCGATCAGAATTAGTATAAGCCCTCATGTCACTCATAATTCGTGTTTGATCCTGTACATTGATGTGTCGCCTGTGCTGAGATGAGAATTGTGGGTGTGTCTCTGGGTAATTTGGGTTTGTTCCTACCATATGTTTTAGATAATTAATGAATAATGATTATACACTAGGTGCTTTTCATCATATAATTGCCTTCCTGTAAGGAGGGTGCTATGAAACTTGGAAGGTTTTTCCTTTAGGTGTCTAAAGACCTGTGTTCATATCTTGGCATGAAAAATTGTGCAAACCATCATTATCTACAAAATATACACGAATCGATGTGCTCTTAACCGTTGTAACTTGCATTTGACTAATGTTCTCGCAATTGCTCTTGCACCATTCGTGAACCATGGTTTTGGCATTCCCATCTGGACAATCAAGTCAAAAAGCATGTTTAGCTAGCTAAAATTTATTTATAATATTTTCACCCTTTCCAAATTGTAATGGATTCTATTGGTCCAGCTTGGCTACCTGGTCAGATGTTCAGATTGTGACGTTGTCTGCAGCTGGATTATCCAGTCTGGTCAGAGGCTTTACATACTACCAACTGGTTTAAATTTTGAACTTTGCTCTGCATGACCATAAGCATTCAAAAGCTTTATTACCCTTCTTGTACTGCATATAGGAAGTGACTAAAATATATTTTTCTATGCTTTGTTGTTTGTTTTATAGTTATGCAGATTGCCCTCAGAAGATACACATTTTTACTCATATATAGTGTTGTTTCAAGGACAGATGATGTTCATTCAAGAGCTTTCTTGTGTTATTTGAACTGAGACTTTTTTAAAGCAATCTGTATAAATCCTGCTCCATTTTCCATAAATATTTGTATTATTTCATTAATTTCTGGCCTTGTTTTCTTTGGCGATGTTGCAGGTCCCGTTGCTGAAGACATGTTCCACTGGCAGGCAACAATAATGGGTCCCCCAGACAGTCCTTATGCTGGGGGTGTTTTCCTAGTTACTATTCATTTTCCTCCAGATTATCCCTTTAAGCCACCGAAGGTACTAACATTCCAATTTTAAGAATGAAGTTTGTTTCTTTATCTCTGAACTTCAGTGGTCCACACAATTCGTTTTCTCTCCTTGAATACTTTTACCGATGGTGTGATGAAGTTTGACTGGGGTTTGAACTTTAATTGATCTCCTTATGGTAAGATACCAAGTTTGTCAGACTCATCTTCTTCTTTCTTCCATACTCGGCGGACCTACTACCTTGAATACCCATATTTTAAACTTTTTTTAGTAATTAAGTAAGTTTTCTTCTTCTACCACTACCACCTCCTCAACCACCACCAGCACTTTTACCTGGGACAACCATTATCATTGCCCTTCACATTTTCAGTTATTGCACTGCAAGAAACTAATGCAGGACTCATACTTTCCAGAAGACGGAGAGTATTTGGGGTTGTGTACTTGTATAAATTACAATAAGAATTAAGAAGGCTGTTGTGGACGTTTTTCCTGCATATAGCAGAAATACCATTGCATTCTCTGTGTCATCATTCAATACTTTGTGTCGTTTTTCTGATAATTTAATTCTCGTTCTCTCGTTTTCTCCCTTGCTGATAAGTTGATGGTTTTTGTAGGTGGCATTTAGAACAAAAGTATTCCACCCAAACATAAACAGCAATGGGAGCATTTGCCTTGACATCTTGAAGGAGCAGTGGAGTCCTGCTCTAACTATTTCCAAGGTTTGCTCTAATAGCCAAGCTCCAAAATAGAAAATTTGAGACGTCTATATTTTAGAAGTTAGAGGAGTGACAGTTGTGATGTTATCATTCTGGAAAAGTGGCTGTGACTTATCACTGCACGCAGAGCCTGTTGATTTTAAACTGCTATAAGAGTCATTCCTTGGAAATACATTTCCTCACAAATGTAGTCAGCTTTGATATGGATTTCTTTTAGGATGTTCATTAGAAACAATTCTCACTCGAACTGGTCTGTTTATATTGTAAGTTATCATAGTGTTCGTTTTCTTGATCAGGTTTTGCTTTCCATCTGTTCTCTGTTGACGGATCCGAATCCCGATGATCCATTGGTGCCGGAGATTGCCCACATGTACAAGACAGACAGGAATAAATATGAGACGACAGCAAGGAGCTGGACCCAGAAATATGCCATGGGCTAAAATGAGGTTTGGTATGTGCGATAGGAAGGCCCTTATATCTTCTTTCCCGTGGTTTTAGTTGTGTATGAGGGATGTCTCTTTAATCCTAAAATGGACTAAAGAAGAGTTCCATAACATGTCCCCAGTATTAAAAAAGAAAAGTCAACACATGTTGCTTTCCTATTGTTTGTATGGATAATCATAATGGTGATCTTTAGAACAATGAATAGCCTCCCCACTGTTGTTTCGTTCATATTGTTTGTTGGAAATTTGAGCTGACGAAACTTTACCATCAGGATCAAGAACCTTCGCATTGAAATTACTACAATTCTGGTCATCATTGAATCTAAATTGGCCATATTTGTCGGGAAAGATTTGCAGTTTCTCTATAGACTATACATCTAGAAAAGTCCTTGCAAAATAAACTTCACCATGAGCGAGGCCAGACAACCGAAGGGTGGTCTTAGATTCTACAATAACTTGTTTTGGTAAATTTACAAGTATATCAAAATTCTCGCTTAATAGAAAACTGATGGCATCACAAAATAATGTAATAATGAAGACAATGTGCATATCCAGGCTTCAGACACAAGTCTGACTTTTCTTGTCCACTTGCAGTGATTGATCAATTACTTCATCCCCTCAACTGTTTGCCTAGTAGTTTCCACTTTCTTTCTTCAAATGACCCCGCGATCATGCAATCCGGAGCTTCTCCAATGAGGGGGCTATGGTGAAGTGGGTGTGTTGATGGATTCAAACAGGCCCGACTCTCATATTTACTAATGTCCCGAATAGAAGTAAAGAAAAATGTAAGTTGAGCTTGCCTGCACATTAGGCCTTTCCAGGTCTCTTCAGCCTAACTTGGTCCTAATCTCTTCAGAGCCCTTTAGGCTCGAGCAAAGCCCAAACCAAAATCTAAAATCCCAGGTTTAGGTAAGGCTGGACCAACCTGTTTTTACATCCTTGAGTTGAGACCTCGATGCCTTTGTATGAGTTATTTGAGTTTGCAAAAGTAATAAAACATTCTAAAACAGTTCATTGTAATTTCGAAAAGTATGTACAAAAAACAACAGAGGAAAATCCCCACGTCCTCCCCACTCAAAGATTAAAGTAGCCATGTCGGTGGGTAAAAGTCAAACTTATCGGCATAGCATTAATAACAGATCTACCAATTTGCCCGCTCAACTCTTCAACGGTCGCAAGATCACAGCCTCGGAAGAAACCTTAGATCAATCTTGATTGATTCTCTATCAATGTGCCCGAGAGCTATTATAAGATTATTTATTATTGGTTAAAATTTATAAATACATAAATAAAGTTTTGTATTTAATCTGGTTTTTTTTAACTTTAAAAAAAAATTAGTATAATTAATAGTCTAAACTATAAATGAATGAAATTTCTCACATATATACAATTATGATGTTGTAGGAATTCTAACTTGAAATTTATTGTCTGCAAGTCAAAATTCTTTTTAAATTAAACTATACCCCATTAACTGAATCTGATTTTAATGATACCTCGATCGTTTACTCTGTCGTGGGATCTTAATTTTGGTAATAGTAAAAAAGATTTGTTTCTTATAAACTCATAATTAAAAATAGCTTATGGAAATTAGACCACACCACCCAAAAGATATGAAGAAGGCCAGAAAGTCACAAATGAAGAACAACAATGCCTGGGAATGCCAAAAGCAATTTAATACGTTCAACTTCCCCATAAAAACAAAATATATATATATATATATATATATATATATATATGGCCATTGAACTTTAGGTGTCATATAATAAAATAAGCTTTGTAACATAAAAATCAAAAGGACATGGTGACCCATGTTGCATATCATATCACAATATATGTTTAATATGAAATTACACGTGTCGAATCTTTATGAACGCAAAGGATCTGAGTTGAAAGCCTAACTTAAACTGAAGATTAAAATAAAATCCGGCAAAAGGGTCGTGCCCACGAGTGGGGGTGAGCATGGTCCCTGAAAATCTGGTTCATTATTTTTAGATTGATTTAAACCATTTAATTACCTAATCTTAATTCATTTCATGTACTTGGACTTGAAGACTTGAAGACAGACAAGGCTTGAAGGCAGGCTGCTGAATGCTGATGAGAAAGACCATGACATTGACTTCCACTAAAGACTTTTTGGTGGATATTAGGTGCGTGTCGTATTGAAGCTGCTGTTTGCTGTTTGCTGTTTGCTGTTTGCTGTTTGCTGCAGCAAAGCAAAGGAGAACATGTCCATCAATAATCCAAATTCCAAATCACTCTTTAATAATGATGGTTCAGATCATTATTAACCAGTAATCATTGTCTAATTGCGTACTTAATATTCACTGAAAAGAGCACTTAATCGTACAAGACGAAAGGCTCTCATGCACTCCACTCCATCGAGTTTCCACATAGCTTTGTTAAATTCTTTTTGTTAATTTGTTGGCTCAAAAACTAAACTCTGGTATATATATTTTCTTTTCATTTTTTAAGTCTATATTCATAGATTATTTTTGCAAAAAATTAGAGATATCAAAAACTGTTTCGATATCCAATATATATATGCATTATATAAGTAATTACAAGTACTCATGAACTGATTACAAGTACTCATGAACTGACCCGGACAATAACATAAACAACTTCAGTTTCTGTCTTCTTGTGTTTTGATTTACCTGCGAAAACTATAGCTATATACAAGCTTAATTGCAACCTAGCTTATTTTTGTAGATTTGATGAGTTTTCGACAACCCAAAACAAAGAAACTATATATAACCAGTCTTGCTCTTGGTCGTATGTTGTAGTTAATGACATTGAGTTTTTTCTCTACCAAATCCCTTCGCACACTCATACATACTCCTAATTTTTGGGCTTTTGGAAATTGAAAACCCTTTATTCTAATTTCTAACCAAACCCATTTACTAACTAGCTTAGCCCAAATTAAAGATATCAATTGTAAATATTATTTTATATAAAAATAGAAATAAAATATCTACCAAATCCCCTGCTTTGAGGCACCAAACAGTTGCATAATGCATTCATCTAACAAGCAAGCTCCTCATTTCCCTCAATGTCAGAGAAGAATTATAAACCCACTGCCCAAAAGTGCAATTCTACAAATCAACTTCATGTTCTTCAACATATATGATATATGTATATTATTAAGTTGCACGTAAATAATATTTAAGTTGCAAATCCAAGTGAGGCCACATCACCCCACATGGGGAAGCACACGTGGCAGTTCCATGGTCACCGTCAAAGCGCAAACGCCGCCGGTCATCGGTTCGTGAACAGTATATCAGTGTCAGTTGACGGGGCCCACTGCCTGAGCCGGTCACTCACTGTCGTCGAGTCTCGAGACAAAATCTCCATACATGGCCCATAGCCATTGTATCTCTGATGAAGAAGGTCTTCCCAAAACCTTTTCTACGCTGCAGGGATATTGTACTAAATTAATATTATAATATCAAGTTCAAGTATGCATAAACGAACGTTACGTACTCACAACTTACAACGTTTTTATTTTAATAAATTTTGAAATTAAAAGTTTCTATTGATGTTTCAGATGGTAAAAGATACTAGGTAGCTTAGCTTAGGTTGCAGAAACAAATGGCAGTCCAGTCCAGTCCAGTCCAGGTGTTCTTCTCCCAACATCATTGCACACCTTGCCCGCACTTCTTTACACTGATCACCAGATTTTTATCATTTTCAACTGTTTTTTGTTCTTTTCAATATAAACTGTATAATTAAGTGCTGTGCAGGTTTGGCATTGGCAAGAAAAAGATAATTAACTTTATCTGACTGGGACTGC
The DNA here is from genome assembly GCF_000346465.2 of Prunus persica. Classification (NCBI taxonomy): domain Eukaryota; kingdom Viridiplantae; phylum Streptophyta; class Magnoliopsida; order Rosales; family Rosaceae; genus Prunus; species Prunus persica. The sequence goes on from NC_034010.1 coordinate 29,164,165, forward strand.
AATTCTTAATATAAGTTTGCAGGCATGCGAATATGATGCTAGCTAGCTACCTCTGCTGTTTGAACTTTGAACTACAAGTCGTAGGAAGGAAGAAGTGATCTTTCTTCATATGTTTCTTAAACACTGTCGTTCCAATTCCAAAGGTGAAAGTAACTATAACGGGATTGTTTTCCTTCTTTATTGCTTTAAACTGTCCGCCTCTAGAAAATGAAGATTACATTACAAGTGTGTGTGTGTGTGTGTGAGAGAGAGAGAGAGAGAGAGAGAAAGAGAGAGAGACCAACATCTCTTGCTTCAAAGAGAAGCTTGTGATAGTTTCTAAATTAAGATTAATATTAATTAATTATGATTAGTTTTATAGTATAAGGGATGGTAGAGAAGGGTTTAAATTATGGGTCACGGCCATGAAATTCTGAGCAAACAGCAGAGAAACACACACGCACATTAATACCGACACAATAATAAAGCCATAGCTATCTGCTTCGAAGTCGTGTGGAGCTCTGGAGGTGGCCCTTCTTTTCACAATAGATCTCGTTCTGTTATTATTTTATTTACCTTTTTTGGGGATTAAATACCCAAACATGATATGGGTGCGTGGTTTTCTTCCCCCTTAATTTATGTTTTCTCAACTTTTAGGGTCATCCCTGCAATAAATTTGGAACTTCAATTCATATTCTTGGCACAATGAAATTGTTGTTTTGTCCCTTTTAATTTTGACATGTTCTAATCCCATTATCTTGTTCTTTCCTTTTTACCAAACAAGCGATAGTATTTTTCAGCGAAAAAAAAAAGTGATAATATTTTATTAGATCAATTGAAAAAATATATAGAGAGCCATCTCGATTAGTAATACAACAGACATGAGTAAAGCTTCGTAAGTGACCAAAGTCTGCTTTATAAATGAAACGATTTGGAGAGAATAAATCGCGAATAAGTTGTCTAAAAATCCCTATTTACTGTTTAAGTTGTTCTAGATCAAGTCAGTTACATCAAGAATAAAACCTGGCCGCTAACCACCATAACTCTCTCCTAGAAAAACTAGACCACCTAACAAATTCAACAAATTTTTTTGAGAATTACAAGAGAAAACCGGCTCATCATCCTCCTAAACCCTCTCTTTTTTTCTTTTTTTTAAGACTCGCCAATTGGTGTAATCTCTCCATCATAAAACAAAAACAAAAACTTACACACACTTAACCACATTACTCCTAGTTCTTGCATTCACGTACAGAAATAAAAAAGGAAAGGAAAAAAAACCGAATTTAGACATGCAATTTTTTTGGGGGGAGAAAGTACATTTAAAAATGAATAAAGTTGAAGACATATAATCTTTGGGAGTATGATGAGCCGGTAACAACACTTAAATCAAGGGTGTCTAGGGCATGCTTGCCGCAGATTAACATAATATTGGATTAGAAAGACTAATGAGCAAAGAATCAAACAAGGATCTTGGAGTTGATGCAGGCTAATGCTATATAGCTATTGCTTGCTACTTATCTCATTGAGTCATTGACTTTATCCCCAAGTTCAAGTTGTATTCATTTGTAGGCTTTTACCAAACTAACCAACATATATATACTTCCAAATACATATATTTATATATAAACAAAAAAAAATTATATATCTATATCAGTTGCAGAAAAGAAAACAAACAATAACGTTATTATTTTAAGTATATACAAGTAGGAGGCAAGGTACCCGGTGATTTGTCGAATTTGATGTTCCTCTTTAGCTGTCTTGAGGATAATAGTTCACTTGGCTCAATGGCACCGGGGCCAATCTCCAAGAACCAGCACAACTCTCTCATTTTGTCCACTTTGCCAATCCATATATACTTTCATTTCCCAATTAAACATGATGCATGGGATCTTCAAATTATAATAATCTCTCTCTCTCTCTCTCTCTCTCTCTCTCTCTCTCTCTCTCTCTCTCTCTCTCTCTCTCTCTCTCCCCCACGCTTACACCTGTACAGCTTAAGAAAACTGTGGTAAAATTAGGTCCTTAAACATAATAAAGCTCATAATCTGAGACTTAATAAATTATTATCAATATTCTCTTCAACTTGTATTCTTCTAAATTAAAAGAACAAAACAGTGTATGAGTTAAAAGCTCTATATATAAAAGTGTGTGTCTGTGCGCGCGTAAAAAACTAAAACACACACACACCTGTATATCTGTGCGTGGGGGGGTGTTGTTGGTGAGCGGCGCGAAAACAAAGAGAGAGTGATATATATATATATAC